>NC_045637.1:60387748-60400248 GCF_009829145.1 Chiroxiphia lanceolata | reverse complement strand
GCTTTTCACTTTTAAAAATATTTAGGGAAAATTTGGTAGATTTCAGCATATTCACTGATGTTTTTGTAAGAAAATGGTGTCTGAGCCAGTGATAACCACACGATTTTCAGCAGCAACTGTCCTAGTCTATGAAATGCCCTTATTTTCACTTGTCTAGACTGTTTTTCCCCTGTTTGTGCCGTGAGGTCCATCTTTTATGCCAGCCTTATCAAAGATGCATTATTTCTGGCAAGTTACAAGCAAAATGATGAAATAAGGTATGCTACTGTCCATAATCTAGGAAAAAGCTAGCTGTTTGAATATATTAATAACATAATTTGCACTCAGTAGATTTTTTCCCAAACTGCTATACAAATATAGGAATTTTCATGTATGCATAATATAACTAACTGAAGATTTCTTTAAAGGATACACTTAAAAATGAATTACCTTTGTTAAGCAACCTATTTAAACAAATGCTAATTTTCACTCCAGAAAAACTATTTTCATAGGCAGACAGTGAAAGATAAAGACTTGTGTACAGTTCTACTATATCCCAAAGGCAAAAAAAAAAAAAAAATATATATATATATACATGCTGAATTGAAAACAGACTTTCAAATTACTATATCACTTGATCACTGCTTAGTGGCACTAGCGAATGACAAATATAGCTAAATACTTCCAAATGCACAGTAAAAAAATATCATGTCCGTATATCTCCCTGACAGGTCTTCATGCATTTCACATTTCAAAAGCATGACAGGGATCTTATTTCTAAGATAAATTCCCCTATCTACTTATTTCCTCGTGTATTTATTGTGGATCTAACCTTCTACTACAAGAAATAAATAAGCAGGTTAAGTAGATGCTATCTTTTAACAAATAGTTTCTCCAGACTGTATTACAACTTTATGAATGTAAAATAAATCCCTCATTTTTAAATCCACCAAGACGTACATTTAACAGCATTGCATCTATTGAACCTCAATGTGCACTCTATTATTCGCACACAATAAAAATGTTAAAATAACACTGAGAGTCTGTCTTTGAAGTGACAAAAGCCAGAAAAATCAGAATTAAAGCTGCAACTCCATCTCTAACTAAACCCTGTGTGTGCCTTTGGTAGAAGTCCAAATAGGGTTTCTGACCTTTCTTAAGTTACCTTTGTATTCCTTTTTTTTTCTCTTTTTCTTTTTTTTTTTTCTTATTTTAATTTTTCCCCCCTCTGATGGAAAAGGATAGATAAAGATCACAGGAGTCTTCAGAGATGATAGAGACAGTAGAACTGCTTAAGGACTTCAATTTACATTTTTTGTCATAAACAATTGTTAAATTCATCAGGCATTTTTGTTTCTCAGTGTTTCTAAAAGTTCCTATTGCTCATTTCCAACATTTGCAACACAATTTCATGCAAGAATTACAGATCAAGGTCATGACAGTACATTTATATTTTCGTATGTATCTTTTACTCAAGAAAAGGATACCAAATACTCCTGGTTTTCCTGATGTTTTGCACCCACCCACAGTTAGTAAAGGTCGCTTTAATAATTTTCCTCAAAGAGAAGGTTGCAGTATCGCCAGTTGTCACAAACTGGATGGCAGTATCAGCAGCAGAGTGTGGTTTACATAAAGAAAAGTATCTACCCAGAATTTTACAAGGAATTTTTTCTTCCCATGGAATTTGTGGCTCATTCAACACACAGGATTGCCTTGCTCTGCAAGCATAATTTGGTGGAGAAGACTTTTGCCCTTTAGAATACTTCACATACGAAGTCCTCTGATTGAATTTTTTTCCCTTCTGGATAACAACTTACACATGAGCTCTAGTTTAGTTGTTAAATCTCATGTTTCCCTACAGAAGAAGCAATAACAACTAAATAAACTAATTCCAAAATTTGAAAAATACACTTTCATATCATCCATCAATGGGGCCCGCATAAATTTCTGCCACTATTCATCAAATCACAACAGCTATCCTTTAGATGAACCAAAGGAGGAAATGGAGACTGTGTTAGATCTCAAGAAAAGTTGCTGATGGCACAAGAAGATTAATATGTGCCATATTAAACTCCTCTTTCTGGCTGAAAGCATATACCACAGTTCCTCAGCTCTTCTGTCATTACATATATGCTCTCCCTCCCTTCACTTATCTTTTCCTGATCCTATGCTCAGTTATCTTTTTCCCCTCTCTCAGTGCCCATTTTTGCCATCTTCCTTGGTGCTACTTAAAACATTCTACACACAAATGCAACTCCCTATCCTTACTCTTAACCCATAATGTTGATATTGACAAATTTATAGCCAACCAGACAAAGTTCTGTCAAAGTGACAGAAAAATTAAATTTCACTCAAAAATACATTGTATGGATGAAATTAGCACATAGGAAGTGTGTGTGCTCTTTCCTCTTCACAAGCCAAATATATTTTCCAGATATGGTTACATAGGAACTGAGTACAATTGATGTTTCACAATTCCTGCATTGGAAACCACATAGATCTTGGGCCCTTAAATCTGACGGAAAGCTGCATTTGCAGGACCCGGATAATTCAAAATTTAGGTGGGTATAGGCAGGGAAGGGGTTTTAAAAATTTCATAGCAATTTTTCAGCATTGAGTTCAGACATTTATTAATTCAAATATTACTATACAAAGTCTATGCAGAAGATATTAATGCTACAACTATAGTGATTCCATCACTTTTTCCTAATAAGCAACTACCAGAAACACAAGCTGCCTAAATGACTGGTATAGAAAGGAAATAATCTTGCAAGTACTTAAGCAGAGTGGTATGGTAGTGGGAAGAAAAGCTGTGCAACATGCCAATAGAAACACTGAACCGTGTACCGTTTCTGCACATTACTAAACTGGATTATGACCTTAAGTGGCAACCTCAAATCCAACAAGCAAATACACTTCTTTAAGTTCTTGAAGTCTGCAGCATTTATCTGGCTTTATTCTAATGGCTCACAACCTGCTGTTGAATTACATGTATAAATTTCATAGTGATGCCTTAAAAACAAATGCACCTTGAAAAACTGAATAATGTGTGAGATGATGTATCACATTTGTGAAAAAAATAAACCAACAAACTCAACCTAGTTGTTCCAATCAGTCTGAAAACTTGACTATATCACATTCTGGACAGCACTCACGTTTTTTCAGCTCTGTGGCAAAGAAAAAAGTGTTTTCACAACTGCCATCACCTCAGCTCCCAGCCTTAACAGCACATTGTTCTGACTTGTACATCAGCAATAGGTTACGTGCATCAATTTCTGACCTTTGCTTCAGCTTTGAAATATCACCAATTTCAAATTTACCCATCCTAACATACTGGGCTGAATGCCTCATGTCACAGAAGTGACAAAATTGGGCCATTGTGCTCAATGCAGCAGCATAGCAGAGGAAAATGTAGGTCTGTAGCTACAGGTGGATTAACAATTCCAGTGGTGCTATACACATTAAACAGCACACATCTTATTCTTTGGTCTATCTTCTGACTCTGCTGTATGCTTTACGGTGAAATGTAGTGAAAATTTAGTCTTGTTACTTTCCCAAGCATTTATACCTCTGAAAACAGTCAGTTTCTCTAATGAGGTGGCAGCTACTATTTCTATCTCATTGCTTTTAGGAATAGAAGCATACTTTAGATTTGTATCTTCCAAATTAAAAACATTTTAAACATAATCAAGTATAAATGAAGTAGGACTAAAGGTTACCCCTATGTGACGAAAACAGCATAGTGAGCCAGCTGAAAGACATGATGCAACCACCAGACACAGCCTTATGATTCCCATTGTATTCATTAAGGCATAATGGAAAGTTTTAAATTTATCATCTTCCACAGTGTTATAATATTCTGTCAATTTTGTAACATTAATCTTGCTGCAGAGCTTTTTATAACATAGAATCACTTAAAATAGTGTCACAGCCTACTGTTTAATGCACATAAAGGTATGTTTCATTAACACTACTCTATGAGTTTTTACTAGCACAAATATATAATGTAGAAAAAAACTGAACATCTGTATATAATAGTAGTGATTCAAAAGCTTTTATACTAATAAAACTTACAGTTTCATTTGAACATATTTTTTTTTTCCTTTACCTAGAGGATGCTAGAACACAGTGATGGAACAGAAACCCTGGATTAACACAATCTAATGGAACGGTGCTATAAAATGGGCAATTTTTTTGTGGTTCCATTACCTTTATCAGTTGTTCTCCATCATAAATTTCTCAGTTGTTACTACAGTGCATGTGACAATGTTTTTACCCAAGAAAAGCTTGGTCTGCCCTAAAACTATTCTGGATAAATTTATCTACATTCTGGAAAACCTCTGGAATTATATTTGATTCTGGGGCGGGGAAGAAATAGTGGAAGATTTTGAATTCTGTGTAAGAAGATAAATACCCTGACCAAATGCTCTACAGAGTATTTTACATAAGCACAAGCAGCTAGTGACATTAAGGCAGAGGAAGAATAGAAGGAAAAAACTGAACTGTAATTCAGTCTATAAATTAAGACTGAATGGGACTCACCCATATACAAGTCTATAACTTTTAAGAGCAATATACACTGCACTGGAATATAGTATATCAGATTCAAATTACCAGGATCTTAATGATTGTAAACATAGGTTCTGCTATCAAATGTTTGCATGATTTTAAGGAAAGAGATACAACTACCTTGAGATACCATATTTGTTCCAAATGTTACATCAAGATGTCATTTACATCCTCAGGACATATCCAAAGATGGATACAGATAAAGTAAAACTTGTCTTTAGCAATGTATTTTTATTTCAATTTTAACTGACCCATTACCTGTCTTCTAGGATATTAGAAATTTTCCTCAATATCTTTTGAAAATAGAAAAAAATAAATATCAACAAATATTTGATCTCAAAACTACTGGGGCCTTGATACAAGTAGTTAGTTTCTGTTTCACAAAGAGAAAACAGTTCCTGTTTTAACAATGCTTTTGATACTTGCTCTTAATTAGTATTTTTTTAAATTTTCTTTAGATATCTAGCAGCTCTCCACCTAAGACTAGCAACTTACAGCAGAATAGCAATGTCAATAGTGACTTGTGTCATTAGAATAAATAAATCCCGATAACCAATACAATCAAGTCACAGACTTTCAATGTACCATTGAAAAGCAATGGTACATATTAATTTTTAGCTAAATCTTACTGTCTTCTCTCAGAAAGAACACCCACTCATGTAAGAGCTGACCTAATGCACATTCGCAGGAGCAGACTGTTAAGACTGAGCTTTGCTGCATATGAAGCTAACAGTTTAAACCCTGAGCAGATTCTTCCCATGGAAATCGTCTCTTCAGGATGGACATCTAACTAGGTCAAAGAGTCAAACTAGACTGATGAGTAATCAAATGAAACATTTGCAAAACAACTTCCAAACCCAAAACTCTACCACATCTGAGTAGACAAGATAATTTTCTTTCTTTCAGGGTCCTGACTACCTCTAGGCTCATGTGTATGTAACTTTAAAACACAGATAAATCATATCTCTGTATATTCCTCAAGTGCAGGAGAAGATCAGTGTTCTCTGCACATTTGCAATCAGTTCCTTTGGCAGTTCTCACATTTCTTATTTTTCTACCACATTAAAGTCTTCTATCTTTTCCATTCTCTCCTTCTATCCAAAAAATACTCCAGCACATAATGGCTAGAAACCAGCAGATACTGATTCTTACTCTGACCTACAATTAATTTCCAATTTAATTAAAATCTTTATTAAAAATACATATTTTTTAAAAATCTAGAGGTCTTCCAAAAGTGATGAAAACTACTCTGTTGCTAACAAAACCAAGGAAACACAATGAGTTTAATTTAGGTCACAGTGACATCAGAGAGGTTTATTTATTGCCAGCTTTGTTGCAACCAACAAAGCTTTAATCTGTGACATGCTGTAGCTTGTAAAACAGCAAAGTGGTATGGTATCAGAGACAGTACACCATGCCATACATTTCTAAGAACGTCTGGTGTCAAGCACATTACACTCAGCAACATCATCAAGAAGAAAGAGAAGGGATTTTTTGGGGGGTTGTTTTTTGTGTTTTCAGTTTACATCTACAGCTGAAACAGCCTTTGAAAATTCCTATGAAGACTTCACACACTGAGAGACAGCTGTTCTTTTGTAGTTGGAGATGATGAGAGTACAATGTTTTTATGAAGCTGAAAATCAGGGCAGACCTTAGGTTTTACAAAGGGAAAGGGTGAGAATTAAGGCTTGCTTCCATGAACCACAGAACTCACTCAGCATCAGACAGATACATCTCAGAAGGACAGAGGGGTGAGAAAATAGAAGATTTCAGCCCATACAGGACAAGGATTGTTTTGCTTGTTCAAGCCACGGGTTCATCAGGCTATTATGGGAACAAAGGAATGTAGTGGGCTCTCAGTACCAAAACCCCCTCCAACTCCAGCCACATTTGGACATTGACTCCCTGCAACTCTAATCTTTTGGGAGCACCTTTGGGAGTGCTCAGCCATTGCGGGCAGATTAATAGAGAGGAGAGAGTACAATGGCCCTATGGACATGTGGCTGCTGAGAATGTGACTGAAAGTAAGGCTTTAAGAACTGCTACACTTGCCTGAAAAGAAGATTCCTTTTAATTTTAACCAAATGTGAATTGGGAAGTTTATGTATTTGTAGTTCATCTACTTAATTATATTTAACATATGCTACTATGCTGCAGATTTCTTAAAATATCACACTTATTCAAATCCACATGCCAGTGATAGTTTGTATCTGGTGGTTAATTTAACAAGTTCAGCTACCAATGCAAAAAGTTCACCTGCTTGGGAGAAGCCCAGATTTCCCCGTTTGTTCGTAAACCTTTCCAGCACGATCTAATTCTGATTAAGAGTCAATTAGAGTGTAACCCAGTGCTGCAATGCTGATAAATATACAAATTAGGACTTTAATTTTGACACCTGCACTTTAAAGGTTTATTCTAAAAAAAATAAATTTAAACAGTAATACTGTTGCTATCACAACTTAATAAAAATTAATTTACTATGGATGCCTGGTAAGTGTATCTTCTCTTTAAATTGAGGAGAAATGAGAGGAAATTTCCTCAGAGCAAGAAAAAGCTATTTTTTTTTTATTTTAAATCAAACTGCTCAATCAAATAAGCATTTTACAGGAAAAAAAATGATTAAAACTTAGAATTTTTTTCTAAATCAGTTTTTATTCAATTATTGGGTTTTTAAAAAATATTTACTGTTTATAATTTATATTCAAATGAGATCATATTTAATAAAATAAACCTGTCATTTATTAAAAAATTCACAAGAAAACAAAACCAAAATTCCCTAAAGGAAAAATAAGGCTATATACTGAAAATAACATATCAAAGACTTCCTAAAATAAAAAAATGGTAATATGCCTTTTATTTCATCTTTGCAGTTGATAATTTACTACAGATTGGTTTTTACAAAGTTACTTATTTTAGTATTTTATTTAGACAAATATCCGTACAGTCTTATAGGAGAATGAATACTGGTTTGTGATTTTAATAGGTTCTCAGAATAAGAGTCCGCAGTTGTCACAGCAAAGCAATACCAACTTATGGTATGATTTTACTGACATCAGTAAAATATCAGACAAACTCAGTTTGACTCAAATCAGCTATAAGCAGTATTTTTTTTCTAAACCTAATATTATTATAATGCGATTTTTCATTATTAGTCCAATTCAACTTGTATTGAAGTCAATGAGATTATACTGAGTTCTCTAAGTATTAGATGAGGCTCTACGATGATGCTGCAGCTACCGCAAAACGAGTCTTGTCAAAAGGACAAGGATAAAGTACATTAAGCTTATCTTGCTAACAAATTATTAGTTTATTAACAACTGAGTTTCTAAATTTTCATTTTCATGTTTGTTTATTGTATCTCACCTGCTATAATTGAAAAAACTGTTCATTTTCATTTTACATGAGCTGTTTTAGTCACTTTTATTTTCACGGTTTTGTCTACTGGCATAATATTCACAACAGCTTGCCAACATTACTGGAAGATTCTTAAACGCAATTGAAATATATGCCTTAACTTTTGCTTATGTTATAGAAAGGGGAAAACTGATATTGACCTGAAAAGACTTTACACTCTTTATACAAAATTTTCAGTTTAACCATTGGTCAACTTATCAAGACCTCTTTGACTCTTGGTTTTGTAAAGTTCTGGTTTTATTTCCTTGTGATTCTAGGCAAAATAACATAGCACTTGGTAGAAAATGCTGAATTAAGTTGACTTAATATTATTTGTGATAATAGTGGAACCACAGTAAAGCAAGAGATGATAAGACTGATATAATTGTTTTAATATAACGCAAAATGTTGCACATGTGAAATAGGAGAATCGAGAGCAAAGAGGAATATTGTATGTCTGAGAAAACAATGAAAATCCAGCTAAAATTCATGGTCTTTTTAATATCACACATTTTGCTAAAATGCCAAGTGATATTCAGAGCACTGTGGTGAGTCTTAAATCACATATATTCTGCCTACTGTAAAAACTGCACATTCAAAAATAATTAAAGCCAATATGTCTAAACTACAACACGCAAACTGGTGTACAATCTCATTAAAAATATACTGAGATGTCTGTAGAAAGCATCCCAGGATTCAACAGGAAAAATGTCTATTTGGGAGAATTATATAGTATTTATCATTATTTTAATGTAATGCTTATCACTAATGTGCCAGCAGAAGCTTTCTTCTCAGAAGGTTAACTCTTTGAATTAAACAAAAATTAGCACATGGAAAGTGCTTAATTGTTGTTCTCTTCCTATTTTTAAACAGAGGAGGTGCATAACATTACTGAGATATGCATGTATTTTTAATTAAGATAGTATCATTCAAGGTTGTGATTCCTAAGCCAATTTACTATTTCAAAATGCAGTTCTCCTTCTAAATATAAACACAAGAGGATTAGAGCATTGTTGCACAAATCATTATGATTTTAACAGCTGTTCATTTATGGTCTCCATCATTTTGGAAACAATAGGAACATGAACAATTGACTTTACGTACAGAAACATATTCTTCTGCCAGGTATGTTCTCCTAATCGGTCATGTTTCTGTTATGGCTTACCTTTTTACGACCTGGAGATTAATTTTCTTAAGATCCTTCCCATGAATTCTAAAGAAGGTTCATTAATTTTTTTTAAATAATGGGCACTAACTACTTAAAAATAAAAATAAATGACACAGAAATTACAAGAACTCTGAAGTTTAAGATCCAAATAAGCATTTTCATTGTGAATCATTTCATACTAAATCTTCAGATTGACAAAACAGTAGATTTTCAATACAGCTACCTTTATTACACTACATTTCAGATGTATTTCAATCATATTTTATTACCCTTTAAAATTAAATGAAATCAGAAGATTTAGGAGATTAAATGTCATTAAAAAGGATTAGACTATCTTTCCCACTATAGTGTAGTTTTATTTCTAAGTTTTCTTTTTGTTCTGTCCATACCAAAATATGCCCCTACCAGCAACAAAAAAGCATTTGGTAAGTATAGATCATGGACTGCCTATTATTTACTACAAAATAACTCTGAACCCACTCTTGAATAATAATTTCCATGACAAAAATATTGTAGAGTCACCATAATTATTCTAAAAGTAGAAATATTCTTCCATGTCAGGTCTGGTCTGCTGAACAATCGGGCAAATGACAGTGCCAACAGTGATAAACCATTACCAGTCTCTTAAAATTTCCGAAAGAAACAAACTTCATTCTCAAACTTGGTGGCACTGAAACTAATACACACGCTCAGAACAGGATTTTCTTCCACTCTATGGAACTGCTGACTTTATCAATTAATCTGATTATTTCTCTATTCAGGAAGACTGCTCAGTTATTGCTAATAAAATACCAAATTTTACCATTGAATTCTAAAGGACTAGACATTTTTCCAAGCTGTAAGGCTGAGGGTGCTGAACATGCTGGCTCTTCACATACTTATCCCAGGGTGTTGTCTGCTCTTTTAGCTGGAAGCAAACCTCTAGTAAATTCCTATTTATCTCCTTGCCAATCAAGAAGTGAATGACTGACAGTAACAGAGCCTTATCTAGGACTCCTGTCTGTGGTGCATTCTGCTAAATGATGTCATTGCTTTAGCAAGAGAAAATAAGCAGATTATTACAGTGACTAGAAGCAAACTAAACATTTGGATTTTTGCATGGACAGATTTACACACTGTCTGTCAGATAAAGCACAGTTTGCCTGCTGCTTACACAACAAGAATGTGCCTGACAGCTTCTTCCCAGCTTTAGTATCTGATTACATAAATAGGCCATTCCCCACCATTCCTAAAGACTGACAGTCTGTCTTAGTTTAAAGAGCAATTTCTGACTATCAGCCTTTCTGTCTTGCACACAAGGCTGATTATCATCAGGGCACTTCCTGGAGGTCCAATCAGTTGGGTTTGCTCTTGAACTCAGGACATTACAAAACTCGTAGCCACAAAAATATTAAGAAAATGAAAAATTCTTCTGTAAAAATTTACAAGCAGCAACCCAAAACTTACATTTCCCACTGCAGTGAAAACTCTTGCTGATTTCTAGGAGCATTTAGAGAAAGATTTTAGGTGACCACTTTTTTCATTTTCACAATTACCATATACGGGGAAAAAAACTTAAAAAAACCCTAAGAAGTAAAACAAAACAAATTGCAAAACTAACAAACAAAGAACAAAAGCCCACCTACCCACAAGTAACAGGTAAGTACTCCCCTCCTGCCCGAAAAAAAAAAAGGGCACCCTTTTCATAAGTGGGTCTCAGGAATTCATACAGCAGCTCCATTGTCCAAGTCTGCAATTGCCCTCCCAAATTAAACTTCAAAACTGTCATATAAGGGATCTTCATAACATTCTGTATGTTTTTGCATTAGCTGTGCAACTGTTAGTCTTTTTTAACAATTATGCTTTTCCAAATCATACCTCAATAAAACTATGCTTTAAATTAGATATATTTTACTGTTGCTAGTTGACTCAAATATTTTTAAGGTATGAGCACGTAAAAGACATGTCATTTTTCACAGCGAATGTATGCAGGTGTTAATGAACTTATTTAAAAAACGGTTCTGAGCATCGAAAAGGGTAAACACATAATAACTCTGCTGTTTACAATGGTAAACAATTGCAAGTCATAACCACAATATTGTTCCTAGTTATTTCAGCTATAACTTGCAAGGCTTCATAGCCAGACAAACCAGATGAAATATGTTGCTGCAGGTCTGCTCTGATGGATCCCTCTGAAATATCCACATTATTGCTTTTATTTTATTATGTACCACACTTCATAACTGTACACAGCAGAGTACAATAAAAACTGCACTACACTCCTTTAAGTACTTATTAAATAGGTCAAAAAGTTACCATAACAAATAACTTGCTCTACTCAGGGTCCATTAATAACACATCTTGTTGGGACTCTAAAACAAACTGGGGGAAAAAAAGAACAGTGAAGAAGTGTCTGTTATTTGATGATACTGCCTAACAGTTTGCACTCAAAATGCGTGGTATTATTCATCACAGCATTACTTAGTCAACAGCTCTTTAAAATATTAGCATTGACACAAGATGGAAAATTGCACTACACACAAGTTTGGGGAAAGGGAAAGGGCAAGAAAGAATTTTGATCCTACAGGTAAGTCCATCTTATTTCAAAGATAAGAAATGCCACAAAGCCTAGTGCTTCCCTATTAGTAGGAGCCATGAGATCCTGGACTGTGTTTTATCTGCACAAAATGTTTTCCCCTTCACAGTATCGTTCTTAAAACACTAATTCCTCAGTTTAGGTAGAAGACTGGAAAGGAGAAAAACAGCAGATCCTAGCAGCAGACAAGGATGTGAGAAAGCTGGACATACACAGGAGGCTGCCTCAAGGCGTGGGAGCTGCCACAGGCAGACACCACAGAGGGGCAGGAGGAGATGACGGCCAGATGAACAGAGGGAATCAGGGGAGGCTAGAGGGAAACAAGATCCCCAAGGTGCATGGAAACACAGAGGGGATTGAAAGAAGAGAAAGGAAGCGTTGTGAACCAGAACACAAAGCGGTTTGGCCAGCCCTCACGGGGGAAAAGCTGACGTAGTCCTGGCACGTGTCAGGTGCATGTTGACATCTGGAGCGCTGCAGCAAGCCAGGGAACAGGAGAGAGAGATGCTGCAGTTAAGATGTGCGGATATGAAGGCAGTAGTCCAAATTTAATCGGGGAAGTTGTAGAGGCAAAGACAGATCTAGACAGTGCTGAAGAAATGGCAATAGGCAGATTTACAGATGGTTGGGAAGTGGGAGAAGGAGAGTTCATGGTCAGAGAAGCATGTACAGGTTATTGGCAGTAGAGACAAATGGAAAGTTTGGATGAGGGGAGAGAAAAAGACAGAATTATGCTTGAAGATGCCATTCTTCCTCAAAGAGACCCAGTCTGTCCTACATAAAAGACTTCTGCAGAAGAAAAAAATAGATAAAGAC
>NC_045637.1:60347748-60385248 GCF_009829145.1 Chiroxiphia lanceolata | reverse complement strand
TTGCATTCAAATATTGCAAAAAAAATGCAAAAACAAGTATTAAAAATGGCAAGTTCTGGTTGGTTGTTTGTTGAGGTTTTTTTACACAAACAGAAAACCAGAAAGCAAAACCAGAAAAAAAAATTCATCAGGATGCCGACTGTTTCAGAGTACAAGCTCTAAACTGAGCCACAGAGACTATGCAATAGAAATGAAACAAAAGGCATATACCAAGAAGTTTCTTCCCCTTAAATAACTCGCTGCCTTTCAAACAAATGAACTGCAGTGCTAGTTAGTCTTTTCTGGATATCAGGCATCATAAGAGCACGAGCCACCTACATTTGCTTCAATATAAGACTTTCAGTTATCACTTTGCAGCTCAATGTGAGTGAGCATTGCTGCAAGAGTCAAGTTACCTTCATTTTAACATGCCGACTTTTCAACACTTCAAAAAATACCAGTGGGGTTATTACTGTCTCAGTCATTTGATTGTGAATTTCACACTCAGAATGTCAAGTAGTGATTTCTATTTGAGTTCAGCTTTATAGACAGCTACTTATCTCCAGTTACAAACCAAGCTGGTTTTAATAAGAGCATTATTTGTCTGAAGTGAAGAATGTAAATGCAAGCACATGTGTTTGGCCTCCATTTGGGCACTAATTTATCTTACCACAGTTGAAATAACCCCCCCAACAGGTAATATTAAATATGATTGACAGTCACGTGCTGAGTTTAGTGTGCAGTAGGGCAGCGATGATGCAAGACACCGTGTAGTTTCCCTGCACAGTCTGCACATGAAGCCTTCTAATGTCCTGTGACAATGCCTATTTCATAAGCTTTGAAAGGTGGGTGAATAACGTACACTAGGTAGTGCTGGGGTAGAGAATACATTTTGAGCCATATACTAAGATTCCTGACATCAAATTTCTAACAAAACAATCTCTACTCTCTGGGAAATTAAGCAATTCTGAATCCTCCGTGTGTACTAAACAAATGTCCTTGCCAGCTAAGAGCAGTTGCTGTGGCAGAAGTGATTGAATACTCTTTTTTTCATGAAATAAGATATCTATTTTAGAATAACTTTACAACTGCATGTGTCCTAATGTCTTTACACTTTCTTTCCACCACAGACCTGAAATTTCCAAGAACCATAACCGAATACAGAGTAAGAACTTGGCTGCATTCATCTCTCAGCTCTATTTCAATCTCACTGTCATATTCTTGTAATAAAGAAGAAGCATGAAGTACTGCTTTTAATCACAAAATCATGAAAAGTAGCCTCCATAGAGACAAATTTGTGTGTTACAGCATCACTTCCAGCTTCACCGTAAAGGCTGTTTCAAAGATTAGAGCACCTGATATGCTGTGCCTCTAACAACCTCCATCCATCTAATTCTTCTGCAAACAGATGGCAGCTTCATATTTTGTCCTATTGGATTCAAGAAGCAAACCTTAAAAAACCCTAGCCCTTATTTCTGTCACTTAACTGCATCAGAGAGCACTGTTGCAGCTAGCATTTGACCTGAAATCAAGATGCCCAGTTGCTTGAAGACAAAGCCAGCATACTGATTGTGTCCGGTTAAGGAATAAGCTAACCTACAACAGCACCAGCACTGTTATTTATAAAAGATGCTTTCATTTTTCTAGGAATTCTTCCTCCAAAGTATTGACTACAACAGGACCTGCATAACTGAACAACATCTCTAATGTTCACTTCTAAAGCTAACATGGCTACAGACTAAATAAAGCTTTTATTGTACCACTTTGAGAAAATTCAGTGAAGATTTCTTCCTGTAAAATTACAGCTTAGATAAGAAAATAAAAATGCCAAAACCAGAACAAGTCTTCAACTGTGCACAATGCATAAGCCCAGGCACTAAGCTGCATAAGGCACTGCAGCTGTACAGTGGTTTCCACTCTTTTACAAATGTTCAAGTTTATAAATTTCAAGTCCTCTTCTTTAAATTCAAAAAGCATCAATACATTATCCCTTTTAAACTTTCCATAGCAGTGACCCACCATGGCAATTATATTCCACAAACACAAAACACAACTTTAAATCAAAAGGGTACCATGACACTGAAGAAGACACATAGTATATTGCAAAGACATGAACAACTCCATGGAACGTATTTCAATATGCATACTCTTGAATTAACTTTTTCCTCCAGCATTACTTTGCATATAGATTAAGACAAGTTACTAAAAGGAAATCCGTGAATAGCGAAAGAGAAAACTTCTTCCTTTGCCCCAAAATGGCAAAATTAAGCAACATATACTATTCTATTTATAGTTTTTGTGTTTTCCTACATGTAACCCATAAACACAGGACACGAACCCTCAGGTAACCAAAACAAAACTAAAGGGAGGAGGCTCTTGCAGGCAGAATTAAGCTGTTAGAGACAGGAGGTAAGTCTGGTAGAGATGGCTTGTAATGTCCTCTTGCACTACGTACACATTATTGATGCCAAATCATAGGTTTGAGTTTTGTATTCTTTTTGTTTGGTTCTATTTCCTCCTGAGGTAGAGGTTCTCTATGTGAAAGTATAACACTGTCAGGTGTTCAGATTAGTGAGAGAGACTTATCTGTGACTACCAAAAAACCCCAAAGATAGAAAAACCACTTATTTCCACATAGGCCAAAGTCTGGCCACAATGTAGACTTAAAAAATTGTAAGAATTCTCTTTTCCAAACCTCTGAAAAAGATGAAGTAATAAAAATAGCTAGTTAACTAGAATCAACCTATGAAGTTGCACTGTAACTGCTTATCTTCCATGCCTTTCAGATGTATGAATTAATAATAAACTTACATTATATCAAGCTATAATATTTGAAATAGCAGCATAAGATATACTACTATTGCTATACAAGGTAACATGAAAGCATGGGATTTAAGATTTAAGAAGCTACATCAGAAAAAAACCATATTTTACTGAAAACAGTCTGTGAGAAGAACAAATAGAAAAAAAGTCAAATATCAGTTAAAATATTGGATTAATGTATAGTGACAAGGTTGTGAAGATTTTCAATGACTAACAGATGTACTATCTACTTTCATATCTGTGCTCATCCCCACAACTTTATGACTCCAGTTTGAAAACAATATTGGTATGGACACGATACTGTTGTTTTGTATGATCACTAATAGTTGTTAAAGATAGCAGGCCATAAAAATAATCCATGCATCACAATTTTTGGGCAACAAGTAAAAAAGGGTTGTGCTCAAGTCTACCTGAAATTAAGGTCATTTCCATAAATTATTGGAAGTGTGGATGGTTGAAGTGAGCACGGAATTTCACAAACAGGGTTAAAGGACAGCAGAGAAGACCAACACGGAAAGCAGACACTAAAAATGTGAAACCAGAAAGTCGGTAGCTCTGGTAGATCTGTCATAAACATAGCCAGAGGGGGCTTAGTATGTCCTATCCAAACACTGATCTAAGCCAGAGGTTAAAAACAACAGGACAAAGCACAGAGTCATGTACACAATCTATGTGCTTCACCCAATTTTTGTGCAGATCACAGAGCAAAACCCAGCAGAACAACTGATAAAACTACTAGGTTTTGTTCACTGTGCTGTCCCTGAAACAAAAACATCCATGAGAGAAAGTCTAAGCCAAGTTGTCACTTGGCTAGCATGAGAAGCTTCTGCATGATAACAGCTTTACTCTTATCACTGACAATCACCCTATTAATGCTGTCTTTTAAAATCTGTCTAGGGAGACTGATACAAAATCCAAAAAAAAAAGATTTGGAATACAGCTGTCATAATAATATGAGTGAAACAAGCGGAAAAACTCTTTATTTCAAGAAATTAGTTATCACAAATGTGAAGCTGAGCAGGAGAACCTACCCTTACGTCAGCTCTCACAAACGAGCAGGAAAATGTTTCCTACACACACAGTCCTGCGCCAAGAGACAAGTTGGTAAGCCAAATTAAATATTTTTCAGGGACCACAGATATCAGCTAAAACTTCCTGAAATTCTCACCTGCTTAGAAGTCCTACTAGAAAGTTTAGCCACAGGTGACTACAAGTCAGATCAAATCACTAAGTAATTGAACTACTAAAACAGAAGGAATTAATTACACTGATTAAACCAGTATTTCTGCTTTACTAAGCTAGTACCAGCAGACCTTTTATTAACAAATAAGGACTGGATTTTATTATTAATACATTATTACTTTATTAGCAACAAAGCTACAAAAAGCACATGGTGTTTTCAAAAGCTCAATATGAAAAATCCCATTCATAATCAAAAGGATTCATACAATCTTAAACAAAAACAAAAGCTTTAAATTAGCAATAACTTTACAACTATTAGAAGCTCTGATTACAACAGTATAAAGACTTATTGCTGTTCAAATACAAATTAAGTATAATATTAAGTAAAAATATAATAATTAGGACAAATTAAATATCTTCAAAATTATGAATTTCATATCAGACTTTAAATTTGTATGATAGGTATCTCCAAGAGGCAATGCTCTAGTAGTAAGTTACATCATAGTAAAGTGGTTTTTGAACTGCTGAACTATCATTTTTTGAAAACTGAGTGATTAAATAATACTTTTTCAAACTTATTTTACAAGCATTTGGATAAACCCACATGATCAGTCTCATGATATTGCTCATATACATCACTGATAGGAAGGATATGTAACATAAGAAACAATAGTTTGTATCAACATTGATATAGTGTACTTTAACCACAAAACTAAAACATCAGCCTTTCTAACAAATTTTAACCTCAAGTTCGCCAGATTCATTATTGCTTGATAACCACAGGGCCATGTGTTGATTTACATTTCTGGTACTGTCTGAACTATATTCTGATATTACTGCGTTTTCTATAATTTCTTAACTGCTTTAACTAAAACAATTGATGCGAGTATAATGATTGCCCAGTCTTTGCATTAGCTAAGAAATGCAGATTCAAAGAAAAGGGAAAAACCTAGGAGAAATATTTAGTTAAATTAG
The DNA here is from genome assembly GCF_009829145.1 of Chiroxiphia lanceolata. Taxonomy (NCBI): domain Eukaryota; kingdom Metazoa; phylum Chordata; class Aves; order Passeriformes; family Pipridae; genus Chiroxiphia; species Chiroxiphia lanceolata. The sequence goes on along the minus strand of NC_045637.1, from coordinate 60,380,289 downwards.
TTAACCACTGCGTGTTTTATAACAGGCCCACACAATTCATAACCATTTATATAAACATTTACTGACTGCTCATTAAAGCTGGTATGACAATTACTCACAAGCTGATGGAAGTTCCTGCCCAAATTCAGTAATGTCTGAATCAAACAAAGGTTAAGATGAAGGTTTATTTCTTTAGTAATAAAGAATCCTCACCACCCACAACAGCACATATAGAAAATAAATTTTGCTCCCCTGGGCACAAATACCTCTGCTCAATGAACAATGGCTTTCACTCTGCTAATTGGAGAACGGAGTGGTAAAGGTCATGTGTAAAAACAATAGGGGATATAAAAATAATGCAAACTAAGGAAATTACAGCATTTTCCAATTGTCAGCATGACAGCTACCAGTGAGAAATAAGGACATCAGATACATGTGCCCTACTGTGCAGGCTGGGTAACAAGACAGTCTACACTCCAGTATGCTGGCAGTATGTAAACATCTTCCCTTTCTAGGGACAACGGGGCTGTGCCCCAACAAAAGTAGTAATCTTCTCTAGAATTACATTGACCTGGAAATAGGAAGAAGGAGGAAAGGATGAAAACAGAAAAAAAAAAGGCTTTGGAAGGTCATGGAAGTGCAATGGTTTGAACAATTCTTCTGTTCCGAGTAAACAAATTTTAATGTTCTTTTTAGTTTTTGTTCATATTTAAGTACTGCCTTGTTAAGCAGTTTGGCTGGATAAAAAATAAGAGCAGGGATTAGAGCAGCATTGTGTACCTAACTTGTTTTCCACGGACTAGAATAGACAAATGCAAATCATAGCAAAACATTCAGAAAAAAAGTACATGCAGGCAAACTATCATTTAACTTTTTGAAAAATCCTTATGTCTATAGTTGTGTCCTTTTCTTAATTTAAATGACAGATGCAGATGTTGCTCCTAGTAGTTAGCACTCACATTAATTTATTTTTAAGTGTTTGTACACAGGTTTCAGACCACATTAAGAGGAAGCACATTTTCAAATTAAATTATAGTAAGGAATTTTTAATCAAGTTTCCTTCTTCCTCCCATTCTTTTTCCTTGCATCTACTTTAAATAGTTGCCTTGAAAATGCATATACCTCTGAAAAGCTCTAGATTGTGATTTTTTTTCAGACTTGCAAAGGGTTGTCATGTTTCAGCTCTTTTCCCCCTACTTACTTGTCCAGTCTTCAGTGTTCTAAGACATGCACTTAAAGGATAATAAAAGAAGACCACATTATGTGTCAAATTAAATGTTGTTGATACTTGCTTTAAGTGTACATGCACTGACATTCTGTTATGGATCAGCTGCTGGACAATAATCCTTGCACATTCCCCGCCTGACAGATTGTTCCGTATTTTGTTTGAGATGCTCTAATGTTTCTGACGACCCATACAAGGCCACACATTTCAGCAAATTTTCCAAATTAATACTGAGACCGGTTTACAATGTTTTCTTCAGTAGCGCTCAGTCTTACTGATTGTGTCCTAAATAATAAACCATGGCCTCAGGCAGTTTTTCTCAGAATGTTTATGATGAGAACTCATTCATCTAAATCTACTGGCCAATGGAATAAAATAAATCAAGAATTTCCCAAAATATAACAATATTTGTGTTCTCTAGATAATTGATGACTGCAGCTGCACTAATTAAAACCCATGTGAGTTTCATTAATCTTGGTCACTGGGACCAATTGCTGCACACCACACCCTGATCACTGCACATCGCCCTTGTGTCACATTCAGGTAAGGCTTGACTTTTAGCTAGAATCTCACTATATCATTATATTTTTTCAATCTGAACTATCATATCATGCATACACCTACTGCGCATACAAGTGACTTAATTCACAACAGGAAAGCTCAATAATAAATTTAAAATATTGCTTCGGACCAAATTATTTTCAGTAAGGTGCTTGCCAATACTCTGCCACCCCAAAGAAGACAGTGAGGTATGGAGAAGGGTGAAGAATACCTGTAATAAAAAAATTCTCTAATCAGAGGAAAAAGAAATACAATTAATTTTTCTTCAATGTGACTACAGTGGCATTTTGTTTGCATACCTACACATTTCTCTACTGGAAATCAAAACTACACCTTCACTAGAGTATTTCTAGGTAATAGGTGTACAGTATATATATTTTTCTGTATCAGAGAACATTTTTACAGCCACAGATATGCTTTGCTTGTTAAAGAAAAAGAAATGTGTCAAAAACTTGTGGTTCAGATAAATATCTACAGAAATAGCTATAACTAATGTTAATAACTAAGCTGCCTTGCAGATCATAAATACTAGGAAATATAAATAACTCCTAGAGACAACTGCACAATCTATATTTGAGGAAAGGCAACATCTGAGTAATCAATCACATGAAGCCAACATTGTCATAAGCTGAGTTTATGAAAATACTTGTAAACATTTATTAAATGTAAATCCCTCTTCAAAATGTGTGTTATCGGAGATCCCCATTTTTTCATGCAATTTGGAGTGTGTAATATACAGCAGCTGATGAATATACAAGAGCCTTGTTGCAGGAGCTGCTTCCTGTTGGTCTTTCAAAGTGCTGGCAGGGATACAATTTCTTTCAAACTAATGTCATATAAAACATGTTCTAGAGAATAACTGATACAATTTAAAATCTGGCCGTATCATCCTTACCAAACAAAGTAATTCTTGCTATTAACACTACTTCTTTTTCAAGATTAAGGAGTACATTTTCCTTTTGTTTGCTGATTGAAGTCTAGGGAATAAATAATAACTCATGTAACTGGGAACAAGTTTTGGACCATTATGTACAGGCTTATTTTTACACCATAATAAAGCTTTTGCCAAAATAACTTAAGAGCTGACAGGCAAATTTAATAAGTGCTTCACTGCAAAATGCTTCCACAGAAAAGCTTCATGTTGTCCCTTTGGAAGGTTCTTCCTATGTATGGGAAGGAAATGCTGCAAATCTCTCCAGAAAAATGCTGCTGCATGCTCACGCCCGGGTCCTTGGGCATACATGGTTCTCTCCTCTCTAGTTTTTCTATTTTCCTTCAGACCTTGATGGCCAGCCACCGTGGCTCTGACCACAGTAATCATTTTTCCTATCAATATCTATTCAGCACACTCAGACCTAACAGCCACGTTACATCTCAGTGGAGACGCATGACCCAAAGAGCCCACAGTACTTGCAGGCCGTACACAGCCTCCAAGGACAACTCAAAAAGCTACAAGCCTCTTTTGAACATCATCTTTTCCCAAGAAGAAGTTCAACAACCCATACGCAAGGACTCAATGCCATGATAGCGCATGAATTATGTTCCTAGGGTCAGCTCTAGCCCGGTCTTCATCTTTCTTAGTATATCCATATATTCCTCCCATGCCATAACATAGAACACTAATTTTCTCTCTCTTATAACTCAAAAATGGTCGAATTGATTTCAGTCAAATTGCTAGCAGAGACCAAGCCTAAAATATTTCAGTACACAAAGAAAAGATTTTTGAAATATTATGAATAAATGAAAAAAGAAGGGCACAAGTGAAAGTATTTTGCACACTTTACTGAAGTATTCTCCAACACATTTGTTAAATTAAATATTAACAAAAACTAGTACTGAACTCTCACATTCAGTTTAAATTTTCCTTAATCCTCCTCTATATTACTAGAAATTCTCATATTCCCAATCTCATTCAAGCACCCTATTTTCAACTGCTTATAAGCTGTCAGTGTCTTTCAGGTCCTGACAGGCTGTCTTTGTTCCAACTGTCCATATCTAAAAATATATTTCCCTTCCATTTATCAAACACATTGTGGTAATAACTGTCTCTACTGAGCACAACTTCTGTTACCCAGAAATGAACAAAAGTAGGAAGGGAGGTTTCAACAATGCTTTCTCAGTAAATTGTGCTTAGTGAGTGTCTGGATTCATCTAAAGCCGAGTTGTAATTTGACTTTACTTTTGTCAACCACATCGCACTGCAAATGTTAGCAAATTCTGATGTTATGCTGTTTCATGAGTCTCTTGAACACCGAATATTTCTGATATCCATAATCCAGACTACTTTTCCTTGTGGCTATCCATCCATGTTTTCTTAAGAAATCTTCATTGTCCACCCTGTCCATATTTTCTCTTACCTCTGGGTCACTTCATATTGTTCTTTTACCCATTCATGACTGCAAAACCTACAAATTTAGTATTATCAGATTCATTCTCTGTTCAGTGGTTTTAATTTCCATTATAAACAGTGCCTATAAATTTGTCTCATAAACAGCTTGCATAATTTTACTAAGTTAAACTTACCTGTCAGCATATTTTTTTCCATTTTGAATATTGGTATCATTAAGTACTGCCTCTTGCTGTCAGTTCTCATTTACTTTCTTTTCCATGACTTCAAGAGGGTAATTCCTCTGGCTCAACGGCATGTAACTTATTTTCCTGAACTACTTTTGATTAATGTTTTAAAACTTGTTTTCTAAGACACCAGCCCTTTTCCTCCACAAGCTCCAGACAGCAGAATTATATTTTAAGGAAGTTGTTGGAGCAACAACAGATTGCAGCTTTGGGTACTCCGTTGAACATGCTTGAAATTCTACTTAGTAGGCACTTCATTCTTATTGCAATCACTACAGGGCATACGGCAATGTCTGCAGCAAACAGCCAAGGATTTTCTTGTGTCAAGTTCAGTCACCTGCATTGCACAATCCACTTCTCAAATTCATGCTTTGTTTACACTGCTTCTACAGGTAGGCTGTTCCAAATCCTCACTCCTCTAAATATCTAGAAATATTTCCTTCATTTCCAGTGTCTTTCTTCATGGCCACTTCCTTTTTGTTTTTCCAACTTATCCATTTGCCAAGAGTAAAACTAGAGTAGGTCATCTTAATTTTCAGTCATATTACTGTAACCTTTTATCTTAGGAGATCTCTGTTCACATCTTCTGCTTCACCCAAAACTGAAGATACTATTCTATATGGACAAATGTCTCACTCAGCCAAATTTCAATGTTATTAATAGTTCCACATCCCTTTGCTGCAAGTATTTTTGTTGGTTCACCCTAAAACTGCCATTACCCATTTTTTTCCACAGCTAGAGATCAGATTAAAAAAAATATAATTTTAAATAATTTCCAATTAATAAGCCTTTGACTTTATAGTGAAAGTACTATTAATTGCTATTTTCATGATCTTACCATTCTTACCAGATCTCATCACATTACTGTTATTCCTATTGTAAAAGCGATCCAGGTTTTACCATTTGATAATCTGTTTCCTATTTTACAACACCCCAACAGGCATGTTACCAACAAATTCCAAAGGACTATTCCCACAGTTTACTGGAAAAAACTATATAAAAATGGTACCAAGATCATTCTCTGTGGAACTTCACCTCTACCTTTTGTCTCCCCACTTCTTTTGAAAGATAACCTTTTGTTATGTTCCCTTTAACTAAAGTGTTATCATCTCAGAGCTTTTGTACTAATCTCTGTAGCTGAACCAATTGTCAAGTGGACCCCTATTTAATGTTTATTCAAAATCCAATCCTAAAAATTTCCTCTGTCAAGAGAAAGGGGTATCAAAAAAGCCCCCTACAGACAGGTATCAAAGTAGATGGGAAAAATTTGCCTTTGGTAAGCCCACACTGATCATATTGCTGTACTTCCAGACCTTTGAATAATTTTTCTTTGATATTTGTGCTGAATCTCTGTACACAGTATTAGACCACATAATTGCTAATCCCTTCCTTCGCTCATACATATATGTACAGAAATTACTATTTCTATCCAGTCTCCCTGGGAGGAGTGTAAGAATTCAGCCATTCTCTACTCATGCCTTGCTCCCTGCACACACAGGGAGCAAACACAGTAGGGATGTAGGAGGGCTGGATAGGCACCAAGGCCAGCACAAGGTTCTGCTACTCTGCACCCAAACAGCTACATTGCCACAGTTGAAACAATACTACCAGTAAGGAAGATGTCTAATACAGCTGGTCTCCAGCAAAGTTCCTCAGCTCGCAGCAGAGTGGTATGAAATTATAGTTGAAAGCACTGGTATTCATTATGCACCTCATCGCTTACTGGTGAGACAGGTATATATTTATATACTGCACCACTGAGAAAAAAAAATGCAAGAAAAGCTCTTGCTCTTGAAAGCCCTCAGGGAAGAACTTTTGGTACCTTACAAGGGATCTGAGGATCTATTAGGCTCTACACTGTCAGAGCATCTGTTTATCTTCCATTTTCCTCACATCATTTTAACAGGTAGGAATGGAATTTAAATGACAATTACTGCTAAAATTATAAACTCCTTCAGACTGGAGTTCCTGATGCACACAGATTGGGTGTAAGTCAAGAAGAAATACCCCTTGTTCACAACACAGCTGCTTGACTTGACTAGAAAATAATGTTTCTCCCCTAATTCCCAATTTCATATAAAACTCTGGTTATAAATCACTGCCAATGGTTGGACTGACTGAAATTCTAATGCTATAACAACTTCTATTGCATAAACACTACAAAAAAAAAGTATTTCAGAGTAAATCAGTAAATCCCTCAATTCAATCCATTGTCCCTATATACTGATACTGCAACAAGGAATATATTTCCATAAACAGTGAAATTAGGAGAAAGAGTTAGAAATGCACCCTTTGTGACTGAATTATGCTTAGATCCATCAGTGCAGAATATACACTGCCAAACCCAAGAAATTTTGGTCAAAGAAAGAAGTTTAAAAAAAATCTTCACCCTTTATTATCATGTTTATCAGACATTATACAACTCTGTAACTAGTTGGGGATTTTTTTGTAAACAACAGGACAGGCCCTAAAGATCAAATCAAACCACTGATTTTACAAACCAAACTCCCCAGAAAATGTCATAATAATGGATTATATTATTTTCTTCAATCATTTATAGCTTCCCACTCTGGCACTCCTGGTCAAAGAAGTTGCAAACTTCTTGCCTGAGACCAAGCACCTTTCTCCTCCTAATTCAGGCAAGTTATATAACTCTGTAATGAAGAGTAAAATAAAAATACTGAACTACTTACTCCAACTGGACTAACTTACTCTGACTATTTACTTCAACTAGATTAACATTGGGGTATAGTGATATTGGATCATAAAATTAAGATCTATAAATATCTAAAAATATGTTATGTAACATGAATTTGATGTCAGGCATATAGGAAGGGCACAGAGAGCTGAATTATCTTTACCCCAAGGTTCACACATCAGGTTAATTGTTTCTGTAAGTTTGCTGTTACAATTCATTGTAACTGCCAACATGGTTAAAATATTAAGAAAATGTTTTAAAAATGAAAATAACTCATTCTGGAATTGCAGTTTCATACACATTAAGGGTTCATCAGTGGTTTCTAGAAGATGAGGAGCGTAGCTAGGGTTTTCCTTCAGTTTAGAGTTCCTAAAATCCTTTCAAGAGCTCAGGAATGGGAGACAGAGAACTTAAAGAAAGGCAGTGAGCTCTGCAAGCCACAGGTGCCGAGGTGGGTAAAGGTGAGAAAGAATTGGGGCGCTGCCCTGCCCATTCCTCGGCTCACCCCTATTCTAAGTACTGCAAATTCTCATGCCAAAAAAGTATTATGCTACCACTTTAACAAAGGTCATCCACAATCTGGTCCCAAGGAAATCATTCTCACCACTTAGAAAAATGCAACTTCCATTAAGAGTAATGGAAATTGCACATGTGCATCAGGACAATTTAAGGCCCTTAAGGAATTGTATCCTCCCTTTACACACACATGTAATTTTCATTAATACCAATTAAAAGAAAATCAATTCAATAAAATTACATCCAGTTTCCATAGCACAGAATCCCGTGCAACACAATAGTAAGCAGCAATGAGTTTTCTTTTCTTTTTTTTTTTAAAGCCAGATTTAAATAATCTTTTGAATTGACATTTTTAATAAAAAGTAATTGTTTTACTCAAAGCAATGGCAGCTAAAATAGAAATTTCAGGTTGCAATCCAATCAGTGTAAATTGTTCAGGAAGTAGGAAAAAAACCTTAATTTTTTTTAAAAAAAATTCATTATAATTTCCTTTTGGGGCTCAAATCCTGCAGGCAGAATGAAGAACACAGGATATGGACAGAGCAGATGGATCCTTCTGCCATTTATATATCTAGTATATATTACATTTTCTTTCAATTTCATCCAGACTTAATTGATATGTACATTAAAATGATTATGTTTCTTCTATATTAATCTATATTAAAATAGAAAGAAAATGTAAATAAAGCTGCAGTGGCTATTTCATACATATTTCATAAGTTTTCTAATATGCTATTGAAGATGTAAGCATGAAGTTTGAGAGCAGTTTCACAACTTTTTTGTGAGCTGGGAGTAAACAGTTTTGTGTTCATAGAAGTGATTCTAAGTATTCGATTAAAGACTCTAAAGTTCAGTGCACATAAGCTCCCACTTTTGCTACCACCTTCAATAACAAAACACAAGATAACAGGAGAATGTGACTGTATAAAAGTTGTTTTTAAGCAACTTCTGTGCTTTGCTGATTCTATGGCAAACTTATGGCAGGCTGGTCCCCAGTGCACCCCAGAAGAGCCTTTGTACCTACATTTGCCCTCTCCTCCAGCCCAAATTTGAGTAGTAGGTCCAGGGGTTCCCCTTTTACCCCATATCAAAGTAATCCTCTTGTGGGTGGCTATGCTGACTTTGAAAACACAGCATCCCAGCGGCACAAAACAATGAAGTTGTTCTATAAAAGAGAGTCAGGCCCAGTTTCCATCCAGTGGCAGGTATGCAAGAAAATAAATTAGGAAAGGCAATCTAGGTCATGTGTCACACAAAAATCTAGGCACTGTAGGATAAGATCCATGATAAGTGTCCTGAAAGTGAGTTCCTAAATTGGTTGTAAAAATTAAAGTACATAAGGTTCAACAGAAGAAAAACAGTAAAAGGAACTTTTAAATGAAAAAACTCACATGGTTATTTTCCTATTCCTGTTCATAATAAGCATACATACTGTACTTGAAGGGTAAATACAACTATTTAAATATTTATCAAGTAAACACATGTGCTGGGGGGCAGGGGGGTGTTTTATGTCTGATTTTGAGAACAAATAAGTTTTAAAAAGTAAACCCAATGCAATGTAATAAAACTGCAAAGTATGTTCTGACCTTCTACTCTTCCCTGCAACACTTATATGCACATATATACACACTTTAATAATACATATCCCAGTGGACTACAACCGACCCCAGTAAATCCTGCTGTTTCCCCAAGTGTGGAATTAAAAGCCTCATGATCAGAGTGAGAGAACACATTTGTTTCCATTCTTGTGATATCATTTTTCCCCCTCAGACTAGTGACACCACTGAAGCCCATGACACTCTACATAGCTGACTCAACTGCATATGTTAAAAAATTTACAGACATTGAAATCAAATCTATTTCTTAAAAAAAAGAGGCTTGTACTTTTTCCCTGAGATAAGTAAAACATTTTAGAAGGAAAACCAGACATTTTAAAATGATAGTTCCAATACTGCACACATATAGTAAAACCAAACAAACCAAACCAATGTTATTTTGTAAGTACAAAAAATAACCAAGGTATGGAGTTCAGGAAAATTTTGAAATTAAAGACAAACTTTGGAAATTACACGTTTGCTTAACAAATAACAGAAATTGAATACATTTTAATTTAGAATTCTGAAGAAGATAGCTCATCCACCGAACCTACTTTGTTAGCAGAATAGAAAACTAATTTAGAAAACTACAGGATATATGTAGAAATATATGAAAATCAAACAGGATATATGTTTTTCTGTTTGTAGCATCAAAGAGCAACAGAATTTGAGAAAAATTCACACATATGCATGTTCTCTCTGCACAAGAACCGAAATTTCCCTTCTCCCTATGTGAGAACCACAGTCTTGAAAGGGAATTTTAGACCTCAAAAATCAAAATTATGATGACTTGAGCAACCAATATTTGTACTTTCTCTGGTTACTGGTATCCATTACCTATTCTCCTCCTTCCTCAAATGCTTGCTGCTACACTGGGCCAACTGTTTTTCCTACCCTTCTTCCTACACTTATTTCCCCTTTTTTCCTTTCGTGTGTCTTCTTCTCTGTCACTCTCCTTAATGCTTAGCATTCTTTTTGCTCCTCATTTTAAGTCACAGCTTTACACCTTCAAAATATCTACCCCAACCTCATGATTTTCCAGAACAAACTATTACATAAGCATCCATAGGACACCTGTATTTTAGTATTTTCAGTTTCTTATGCTTCTTATTCTTTCAGGGCACCAAATATTTCTCAAACTGCCCAGGTCACAGATGGTGATGTTCTGATGCAATTCCAAACATAACTCTTTTTTTGGAAATGCATTGTAAAATGTGTTTGCATTTCCAAACAGTGGCACAACTGAACAGAGCCTTGGCCGCTCCTGCAGTATTTGGATTTCTTTTCCTAGCTGATGTGCTAATTCACAGGGGAAGGCAATATTACATATATTAATCATTTACAGGGAAGCAGGGTGCATCAATGGACTGGGCACTATAACGGCAGCCAGGAACTAGGCTTAGTCTTAGTTCTGTCACTCATATGCTGTCTAACCTAAGAAAAGTCAGTTTTTGAGTAGTATTCAGTCAAATTTGTAAAGATCGTGACTCAGGGAGGACAGGTGGGCGTTTTTTCTGTACCATGATAACCTTCAGACTTGTAAGCTGCAGCTTGAGTTAAGAAAAACGTGAGTCTTCTGTCTTTCAGACAGTCTTGTCAAAGCCAAAACTATAACAGCTGATGTGACATGCTCTTCACATAACTAGGACTCAATGTATTGGAAATGCCACTTACTTCATTCCTCTTACTATTTAATTTTCTAATTTTCTTAAGAAGTTAACATGATCAACACAAGCAAGTAACCTCTTCTGGCTTCTTTTTCAGTGCTATTGAATTGCTTCATTTGCTTGCATCTTCAAGTAAAGGAAGGAAGTGACACTGACTGCTTTGTCAAAGGTGGCAGTGCTAAGAGATCTGGAAGTAGATGTGGCTAAGAAGACCCAAGCCCTTCAGCTGAAGAAGGCTTCTGTTCGACAGGCCTGAACACCTACCTGCAGGAGGCCTCCCAGTTGTGCAGAGACACACTCCTCCACCACAGAAGTTCTCCTCTACCACAGAAGTTCTTCTCGGTCACTCTCGGGATTTTGTCACAAACCTTTTATATACTCCACTTTATAGCACAGACTATTTCCAGAACCTGCAAGGAGTCCTCTCAGAAAACCAGAGAATGATGGGACTTCAGAAGGGAAACTCCCTTCACCACAGATCCTTGGGAACAGGCCTAAGCTGATGTCATCCAAGACACTGGTTCTGAAGATGGGCACAGGATCACATACAAACTCCCTAAGGATTGGTATCTGAGTATGGAGCAAGTTGTGGTGTATGAATCAGAACCCATCAGTGCTTGCCTCTTGGTCTGCCACACATCACAATACGGCCTCTCCCAGCACAATGGTCTCAGCAACACCATGCTTATAGGAGGAGCAGCTAAGTCCCTCTCAGGCCTGCTAACGGTTTTTGCTTAAAACAGAAGACTTCATATGCAAATTCAGTGATCCAGAGTAATTTGATTTTCTACAGTTAACTCTGAAATAGCTCAACATGTTATGGCCAGAAGATACTACTGGTTGTAACAGCCTAGAGGTTAAAAAAAACAATCACCAATCAACCAACTCATTCTCATCCCTTCCTCAACCTCTTGCTGAATTCTTTTAATAGGAGGCTAAGAAGCATCACCGGTACTGAAGGAATAAAGCTGTTGCACCTCTGAGATCTACAAAGAAAGAAGCAACCTATTGCGCTCTTCTTTTCCATAACAGCCAAACCCAAGGATATATCAGGCCTGTGAAAGTAGCTTCCTCTATTCCTTTATTCAAGCCATGAAGGAAGAAACTTAGCTGGCACAGAGCTGGAGACAGTAATTAGCTGAATACTCCTTGAGAAAATATTCAGTTTTGAAGCCAGACTAAAAAGGATGGCAGTAAGCAAAATTGAAGATGTGGTTCTCATTTCTCTCAATGGGTTATAGAATTTTTGGTGGTATATATCAGGAGAGCCAAGCTGTCTTCCTCAAAAAGTAACCTACTTCCTAAATAAAATGTGCATGAAGCACTGGATGGAATCAGAATGCCCACAGATGAATGGCACCTAGCTAATGGGATATATTCATCAAGAATTACATCAGTACTACTAAAAGTTATAATTTATCTCAACAAAAATGCAAGAAAAGCAATTCCAGAATACACACAAATCAAAGAAATGAGAATGAGAAAACACATTTCTGTTGCCATAGGAGCATCCATATCATCAACACCTGTTTTTAATGTAAATAATAAAAAGCCAAGTATATCTTCATTCCCATAAGAATAGCAAATATTACTGGGATTGACAGTGAAATTACAAAATGGCATACTTAAATGATGGGCCAGATCCACTCCATAATTAAACCTTTGTATGCTAGTCACACAAGTGAAAAGGTTCATCCACTGTGGTCCATGATAGAAAATAGCCTAATATATATATATTTACTAAACAGAAAAAAATCCTTATTTAGATCAAAAAGGAAGACAACAGCTTCATATTTTTGAATAAAGGAGATGACCTCAAGCAATATCTTCCAGTTACCGTACTTGCAATCAGAGACTTTTGAAGCCTACTCTGTAAGAGATGCACACAAAAAAAACTGAACCTCAAATACCTTTCGTGCATTTCGCTTACAATTCCTCAGCTCTGAGAGATCTAAAAAGATTTATCATGCTAAATTCCCTGTAGATGATAGGCAGCCAAACATTTAAATGTGACATCCAGAAAGGTAATTTGTCCTTATAAGGACAGTCCACATCCCTAAGCGTTCAAGCTGTCATCTTATACTTTTAAACACTTAGGGTTTTCGGATGAGCAGTGATAATTTTTAACAAAGCAGAGAGGTCTCAATTTGCAAATTGAGTAACTCATGGAATAAGAAAGTTGGATTTGTAATAGAGTCTGACAGATGTCTGCACCACGACATGACAGTGACAAAGTGCCTCTGAAATTTTCTCTTCAAAGATGAAGTTTCAGCTTGCCTCTTTTCACCTCCAGGAATCCCAATAATATTTTTTGATTATACAGGTGAAAAGAAATTTGGTTTCAGCTACTATCCATTTACATCCAGCAAATAAGTTATGATTATAATACCAGGCTCTGATCATGAGAAACTCCAGCAATAATAATATTGCAGCATAATGCTTAAGAGTCCCTGGTGGTACAGGAGCATGGCAGGGAAAAACCTATACAAAACAGCTGCGAAGGAAGCTAATTTCTTGAGCACAAAATAATTTTCTGGATTTTCAAATAATATTTTACTGTCTTGTTACAAACCATATTTGCAGATTTCTTTGAATTTTACCTTAAGGTGTGTATGGCTTAATAGGAAATTTATGTTAATAGTATTCAACTGTATCAACATGAACTGAGAGCTCAGAAGCAATACAACAGGATTTTTTCCCAGCAAGCCTGTCCAAGTAGGTTAATACTCTGCTAACAAGCACTGTGGTCAAAGAAAGCTGTCACTAGTATGATTTTGCAGTGTTTTCACATGCAGGAATCACTCAAATACTTAAAAACTCCCAACACACTACTGAAAAAAAGAGTATTTATGAGCCCATTCAGTGAACACAAATTATGGGGGAGGGGGAAGGGTCAATCATCTCCCAGTGGTGGTAGAAATGTACTACTAGAGCAATCACTAGGTTTAAGAGACAGTTGCAAGTGAGGAAGCGCTTCACAGAAGCTGGCTGTCCGTTCAGCCTGATCAGCATAGCAGGAGAAGCAAACTCCAACCCTACAACTGCTGTGAGCCTAGCTGCTTTTTGAGATTTAGGAAGTTTCCAGAACACAAGTATTTTGTTAGGAGTGAACAGGTGAGAGTGCCTCAGTCCATTAGAATCTTCTTCCTCAAGGTAGGCTGTTGTTCTAATAAGAATCCAAATTCAAATCCTGCTCCAAAAAGCCCAGTCCTAGCACAGCATCAATTCATAATAGTCTCAAATTATTTCATAGAAAAGTACTCACAAAGATTCATCACATATACACTACTAACACCTAATAAAATGGCCACTTCTTAGTTAAGCATGCATAAACCCTATGCAATTCTATGTTTTAAGCTGCAGTCTAACTAAAGACGTAAATATTGCTGTCTCTGACACAGTCTGCAAGAGGCAGGATACCTCCCTAACTAACGGAATAGAACCAAAGGCCTTAGTCAGTGTCATTTAACTGTTCTTGAAGAATACATAGCTGGATAAATAGAAAGTGGCAACATATTGTTCTTCTGAAGATTTCACTATTTTCTTAGGGCATGGCTTTCTCGGTTGTACATAGATTTACATAACTTGAGAGACCTGGAAACATTAGGGTGCAATGGAAGAACTTCTCGTTCATATAACTTGGAGAAACACTGCAGAGTCTGCCTCTTCTGATGAAAATGTAACAGCAAGTAACATTAAGAAAAGTCAGTACTACTCTTTTAATTTAAAAAAAAAACAACAACCAAAAGAATATATGATGAATTCATAGAAAAGGTTTAAACATTTAGTAGTTAACATAAACACCTTTACTGAAAATAAAGAAACAAAAAAAGAAACAGAAAAACCCTATTCAGATCTTAAACTTCTGTTAACTATGGTGGAGCTGAATCACAGAAACTGGGCAGAAGAGTTTGGAAAAGTAATTGAAATAACGTGGTGGATCCAGTATATACCAACTTCAAATTAGAGTTCAGAAAAACAATTCCCTCTGAACAAGTTATTTCGTATCTCCTTACTGAAGTGTCGTGACCTCTAAGTCCTTCTCTGAAGCAGTTACTGGAAACTTCCAGGGGCAGCACACAGGCCAAAATGAACACTCCCAGAAAGTCATATAAACCACTTAAAAGATTTACTTCCTACAAGAGAAGCAGCACCCAAAATCTCCTCTTGGGTTCTGCTACTGCAGACAGTGACTGATGAAGGAAAGTTAAATGACTACTTACTGATATGACCAGTTGCTAATTTTACTAAATCATGAATGGTACAACTTATGTACCATTTCAGTAAAAAAACCTTTGTTCTTGTTAGTCTAGATTCTCACTAAATAACATTAAGAAATGAAATTATGTGGCTTCTGCCCTCCTTCCACTTCAGTCCACCTATTTCTTGTAATAGACTCATATCTTTACAAAACAGCTAAAATAATTTAGAACCAACAATGCCTAAACAAATGTAAGACCAATATCAGGAATTAGGAGATGTTTTCCAGAATCACATGATATGTAAATTCAAAGGATCAAAACCTGGTAATACAATAAGATTGTATTTAAGTATAGAAGCATTTTAGTTTTCAACATCTAAAAAAAAAGATCAGTAGAATTAGTTAAAGAAGTTATAGGAAGACTAAGAAACTAAGCTAAAGAAACTTGGATGAGTAGTGCTATATGAATTAATCCACTCTAAACTCTCTGGCTGCAAATAACATACAAACTACAGAGACTAACCCTTACTCTGTGCCTCTCGAGATGATGAGTTACTTTGCCTTCCACTGTAGGAATTTTTCCTGTCCCAGCTTCAGCAGAAGGCATTTGCTACCTGGAAGAACTGTCAATCCCACACATCCATTTTCTGTATCTGTTACCACAGAACTCAATGCACTGATGAAGAAAACAGGTGAAACTGTGTGTGCTGCAGGAGACCTAAACGTGTCAGCATGTAACATGAAGACTGTTTCAGTTCACAGCCATGTAACTGCTTTGCCAATACACCAGTAGTTAAATAGTTGAAGAAATCTGTCGAGAATTGCTGAGCATCTCAGTCAATTTTCAAACCACTTTGAAATCTCCTTTAAAGCACTGAAAATTCAGTCATATGTGGAAGGGAATAAAGTGATTGCACAGTCATGAAGAGGTTATCTATGTAATCAGAAAAACAAGATCCCCACAATCATCAATGATTTTCCAGTAAAGTTAAAAAAAAAAACCCAAAACTATACCACCAACTAACCAACCTACCAACCAACCTACCAACCAAAAACAATAACAAAAAACCCAAACCAAACAAACATCCCAAAACCAAAACAAAAACCAACCAAACAAAAATCAAACCAAAACAAAAAACCTCCAAAATCAAAAAAGCCCCCTGCTTATGCTTTCTCTAGGGAGATGTTTCCATGGCTTTTTTTTTGGCAATGTGTCAATATCAGACAGACGAGTGGCAATTCACCAGCTCACCTGCCTCTCAACCTGACTCAGGACTCAGGATTGACAAGCATCAACAGGCTAGGGCCAGCCTTTACCTCTGGAATGGGATGCTACACCAATGCAATGCTTTTTAATTTTTATTAGGGGTAATCGCTCTGTTCTACTATTGAAAAAGTGTCTGTGCTCACATTATTGGGCATCTGCTCAATAAACTGGCAGTCTACATAGGCTGTCATGATCTGTATTTTCCATCTGTCCACCAACAAGGTCTTCTTTTTGATTAAGGAACTTATTCTCCAGCTTTGAACTTTATATTCATGTCTAAACAACTAGATGAAGAAAACACACCTGAGTCCTGCCTGCAGGCAAAAGCAAGGTACAAATACTAAATTTTACATTACATGGTAAAATGTAATTTTAATTTAGAACCCATAAATAAACACACTTCAGATAGACATCCTTATTTGAGGATACAGACTACACAAATCCCTTCAGTCCAAGCACCAAACCCTAATTTAGCTAAAAGGTAAGCACATCTGCTCCGCATGGATTGAAGTGTTTTTTTCTCCTTTCTCAAAGTTCAGGGTGCCCTGTACTGCTTACCAGTATCTTCTGCACTGGATTGTTTATACCTGAAGATCTACTAAGCTCTTCCCATACTGTTCAGAGCCAAAAAGAACCATTCTGATATAAAACTCTTGGAAGCCAGGCAGGTCATAAGAATACCCATCCATCCAGTTCACCACCTTGGTGGTGCTCACATCATGATAAGAGCCTATTTTCTCACATCATCTACCTGGCTTTTACAAGACATCCTTTCCTGTTGAACCCTTTCACTGGACAAAGTCAGTCCCACAGTCTGTACCTTTTTTCTACACATACACATTATAGTCACAGAGACTGATCGGCTCATCTTAGATCTTGAAAATAAATGGACAAGGCTCAGCTGCGTCAACACAAACCACATCTATAGCTGTAAGACATTAAATTAAATACCACCTGATCTAGATCCATTCTTCAAATACAGAAATAAGCTGAGATGATTCACCTGGTATAAAATCCCAAAGTTCCTTCCTAAGGGCCAACTCAATGTGCACAGCAGCCTTTGCACTGCAAGGTCAAAAGAAAGACATTTACATCCTCAAGGACAATTACGTTCTTGCAATGGCTGCCCACACAACCTTAATCCTGCTCTCCTGTATGCTTGTCTTGTTTAAACTACGTTCCTAATCAGTTTCCATTGTCATGTCTACCTTTTTTAACATCTCCTTTTCAACACTCTTCTACAATTGAATATTCATATTTTGCACAGTTTCAGATGTTTTAATTTACATATTTCCAGAGCACCCAATTTTATCTCTTCCTCATCTTTCCAACCTCTTTCTGTCCTCCTATATTATGCCCTTCTCTGTATTTGTTGAATATCCTAATTTTATGACCATCTGTGAATGTAATTAATGTAACATTCAATCTTTCTCCTAGATCCCTAGTAAATATGTTAGATTTACTTGTACTTCCAGTCCTAGAAGCACCTAGTTGCAGCATTCCTTAAAATCAGTGGTTTAGCACTACTCTTTGTTGTCCCTACAATTACTTTTTAATACAATCAACTTTCACATGGAGCAACATTAATAAAATTTGGTGAGCTATAGAACTAAATTAATTCTTAAAAGCTTACATCACATAAAACATTACTGCACAGAAACCCTAAAAGAAAAATTTCTAGTATGGCTTAACTTTGTTTATTGTTCATGGCTCTTTACCCTTCCTACTATTGTTTCAGTATTTTTCCCACTACTCTTCTGTACAAAGATACAAAGCCACAGAGGGACAGCTCTATTGCACACACTTCATGTCCAGTCAGCTGTTAGAAACTGAACTTATCTTGGAGGTGCCAAAGGAAAATGCAGGATCAACTATGTACAGCCAGAAAGGAATAGAGTGCCCCTCTCAACCCAACTGATGCTCTCAATAGAACCCAAGGAGAAAGAAATAGTGCAACTGATCGTAAGAAAACACTACATGATACCACATAATGATCACTCATTTTGTTCAAGGACAGTTGTGAGAAGGACAGAATGAGGGTACAAGTGAGTATGCACACCAAATGAACTTATCTCTGTGTCTGTACCTCTCTTCCTTAACAACTTCTTCAGCCATTCTGACCAGCCATCACAGGCAACACCAGTTGGTTGCTCCTCAACCTCATGCAGCTCAGAGACTACTTGAGTAAAACTGCCATCCTGGAATTTGGTCAGGTGTGAGACAGCATTTCCAGCTAATGCAAATGGGAAGAAGCAAAGCCGATGTGATTATGGAAGCTGACGCCAGCAATTCACCCTGAGAGGGAGCTTCATGACAGCATCGCCTCATTGCACAGCCAGAACTTTGGGGATCTCCCAATCTCAACTCTTGTAAATGTTGCAATCCTGCAATCTGTGCCTGCTGAAAAATATGCCATGGGCCTTGTGCCCCTTGGTCATATAAGGATTTGAGTATTTAGCTCAAAGTTTGGGCATACCTGAGCTACAGTTTTTCCTTGGTTCCTCAGAAAAATGTCAACCTTCTCCTCTAATCCCCGCACAGCACAATAGAGCAAGGATAATGGTGTCCACACCACTGCTCTTTTACACTGATTTACTCAATAGTTATGTTTAGCAAAACATTGCTGTTATTCCTACTCCTCTGCTGCCTTCCACAGTGTATCTTCCTTGCACTTCCTTGTGTGAAATTTCTAGGAGGAAGGCAGAAGGGGAAGAAGCAAAGTTATAGCACACAATTCAGGCAGAAACCACAGAACTGTGGGGTGATGCTGCTGGTGCACCACGGAGATATGTAGGGAGAGCTCCATGAGGGACAAGAGAGGAGAGCATAGCACAAAACCAGTCAGGCTTGATGACTCATTCTTCTGACTATATCCATCTTCTCCTGAAGTGAGAGTCAGCGCAGAGCAGATTGACCTCCCATCCCTGATGCAGCAAGTCAGCTCTGTGGCATCCTAGCTAAGCAGTTCTCAGAGAAGCAATGTGAACAAAGGACTCTGGGGACAGGAAGAAATGTCTGATTACCATTGCCTTAGCAATAAGCCTAAACTATACACGGAGAAGGTAAATGGCGGCCAGAATATATTGTTCAGAATCTCCGAAGCCAGTAATATTATTCTTCAACCAAACTGCTATTATGAATACAGAAAATGAAATATATAGAGGTATGTAACTTCAATAATTCTTACATTGATAGCAAAGTCATTCTGATAGAACATCGCTGGGATAACTACCTTTCTTCTGATAGATTTCAAATCCCTATCTAAAACTAAGTGATATGTTCTCAATAAATTTGTGTTTCCTAAATTTTACAAAGCATCATGTCTCAGTATGTGCAGTTATGCGGTGGAATAAGCGCCATGGAAGTTGCAGAACTGTCATCTTGAAAAATACTTTCAGAAATAAGTTACAGAAGCATCTATTAAGAATATTTTGATTGTAACAATGTACTTGGGAACAACATTTCTGTTTGCATATAAATTATGATTGGGAGAAGGGACTAGACGATCAATAGCATTTTCTTCCAGGGCCATCTTTTAAAAGGCTATGATAAGTGTTCATTTTAGAAAACAGTTGAACCAATTATTATAAAACTTTTTGTAAAGTTCAGCTCATCACAAGTGTCACCTATAATCATTATCCTGCAGTATCAGGAACAGAATGCTTCCTAGCAATTTTTCTGATTATTTATTATGCCCAAACTTCTGTTTACTCAGATGCCAGCCCACAATACCTAAGTTAAAGCCGACATGCCAAGACTCTTCATCTAAACTTAATCTATATGACTTAATCTATATTTATTTTCCTAACAAATCTCAACTTCTGCTTAGATTATGTAACATAATCACTTATTCTGAAAAACACTCTGTATTTAAAATACTTTATGTTTGCTCTGGCTTTAAAAAGAAACTTCTAGAAATATTTTATTCATGACTAGCAAAAAGCTTTCATCAAAGTCTACACTTAAAGCTTCTGATCAACTTAACAGTCCAACAGAAGAGAAACAATCAAAATATGAAATAATTTCCTGTTGAAATATTTGATACATAGAAAAATTTCAAAATTCTCCTGTGTCAAAAAAAGTATATTTAGAAGAAGGCAGAATGAATAATAATTTGAATTTGCCTTTAAACTGTATTCTAATTCTGTCTATCTTCAAAATAAAGTCTTGATAATTAAATCATCTGCAACAGATCTACAAAAGAACAGAACTAGAACATCTGGGACAAGTGGTCATGGTAGACTGAATTCTAAGCACTGAAGTAGTACAGCTTCTAATCAGTCAATTTGTGTAGTAAATTTTCTGTGCAAAAAAGTTAAAGATTTGATGAAACAACCAGTAAATGAATCTCACCTCCAAAGGAAATAAATCCTACTGCCCAGAATAGATGCTTTGAAAGGAATGGCAAAAGCTAAAAGCAACCAGTTTCATGTCAGTCTGTCAGAAAGACCACAGAAAAATGAATGTGCAGCAGGAGAGGTGTCAAGGCATAATCAGTATACATTTAAGATGGAAAGCAAGAATCAAAAACTTAAACTGCTGAAAGGGCAACTGCCACATGAGATTTTTATCTTTAATAAGTTTCCCCTACAAAACAATGTGGAAGATCTATTACACTATGAATTATGATACTATCTGTGAATTAGATTGCTGATGGATCAGACAACATGGGAGTAAACAGCACAGTGGGAATACAACCCCCTAAGCAGCTACACAGGTCCAGTAGTAAATCAAATCTTCAGGTCAACATAAAGAATACCACACACACACATGCACGTGCACACACACAGAGAAGAGGGAATCTGCTTTTGATATGAATGGATTTTTCAGAACCTGCAAACTGTTTGAGAAAAATTGTCTAGAAATTTGTTCGGTAAACTCCAATAGCTGTTTCACAGGGAAGATAAACGTAAGGAGGCTGAGCACTATAAGAGAAGACACCATCTAAAAGAGATACATGTAAAGAGAATTAGGATGAAAAAATCCAGCATCATTTAATACAAGGACTAGTGCCTTTAATCCAACAAAGAGATAATATCCTAAGGGATGATATCAAGCATTCATCAGAAAGCAGACTCATAAATATTTTTGGAAGTTGCTGCCTACGTTAGAGAAAATGCATCAGGAATTTTCCGCAGCTAATGTGAATTGCATTTTTTTTTTTTTTCCACCAGCACTATACCAACAAGAATATTTGGGAAACTGTTCACAACCTCCTTACCTACAGTGGGTTATATATAGAATCCTACCTCTGATTCTGTCAGAAGTCCATTCACAGCCACAAGGACACTGCAATACATCACTGTACAAGTGTATGTTCAACTTGTTTATCAGCACAGCACCAAAATTCAGTGTCTATTCTGTTTAATGTTTCGGTGTTAACACAGAGATGAAAGCAACTCTTCCTTTTACCAGCTGAGAGACCTTATCGAAATGCATTGTATGTATTGTCATGATGATTCTGCCATTTTCCTACATTCGCATTGTCCCACATTTGCATGATGACCTGCACTCTTCTGGCACTTTTATAGTGGAAGATAAATTTTCTGTTTATATAACTTTTTTTAAAAAACTTAAAACTTCAGCATAGAAGAGCAACATTATATATTAGTTGAACAAGAACTGGATCACATCAAGGTTCTATAATCTGGAATAATCTGGAACTAAGTAATCAATATAAAGTGGAAGAAACCTCTCTAATCCTTCTCCTTATCTTCCTCATATCTGAGGAGATACAGTGTTCAGTAACACCTAGAAGACTGATGTTCTCTTTTGATTCTTCCAAAAGCCACAACAGCCATTCTCAACCTTGATCCTTCTATAGAAATTAATAAATCCTTCATTGCCCATCTCCCTCCCTTTTTTTCATAATGCACATGCCTCATCAGAAGTGCAGTCCTCATTCCTATGCTTTTTAAAAGCACACTGACAAAAACAAGGCAACTACAGCAAGTATACGCAGCAGGCAGTTCCTAAGAGGTCACATCTTAACTGCATTAATCCAGGGACAGCTGCAGTACACATCATTATTGCTATGTTGACTCCATATCTGTTTTTTAAAATAGTTGTAAGGTATAGTAGATATGTTCAATGAAAAATGTGTGCACTATCATTTCCTTTTACTAACTTCAAACCACAGAATTCAGTTTCTAGCTGAAGAATGTCTATTACCTGAATGAGGAATTAAATGACCTTTTGCATCACCTTAAAAAAGTAGCATGTGCCATTTTGCTGCATTTGATCTACTTACATTTTAAAAAGCAAGAACAAACTCAAGTACAAGAAAGCAAATAAATGACAAAACTACATACTGAAGCATCTGTCATTTCCTGAAGATGTAGTCACAGTAAGCCCATTCTTCCAAATTCAGATAAAATTACTTTTTTTTTGGAGGGGGGAGGGTGTTTTTCAGTTACTTTGTTTCGGTTTTTGGAAATGGACTGGTTCACCTGTGTGACAATACTGGATGCAAGGCTACTGTCCTTCCAAATCTTATACAACCAAGTAAATGACCATTTGGGGTTAAGAAATAACACCATTTTTCAGCTGAAAGGAATGTTCCTCACTGTGCTTTCTCGGGAAAATAAGATAATGGCCTACAAAGGCAGTAATAGTAAATACTGACCTAGTGAAGGTAGAACAGCCAAGAACTACATACTAACTGGCACATCAAGGTGCAGAAATATATCATCATTCATGACATATTGCTAGTATATGCATGCCTGCAGGAAGACAAACAGAAAATCAGTGTCTGAATTTTACATGTATTTTTTGATAAATGTTATCTCTGGAACTAACACAATCTCTGAAAAATTATATGCAACAAAATGCTGTCCACTAAAATTATATAACTTTTAAAATTTATATATAATTTGTTATTTTGCAAGAACAATAGTTTATGAGGCAATGGATCAGGATTTCTAGCTATGCAGAAAATGGTTTGGTGATCCAGCATTATAAAGTCCTCATATTTACAGGGTGGTTTTTTCCATTCTCAACATCAGCGTTACATGAAAAAAAGGCAGTCATGAGAAAATTAATGATTATGTATTTTGTTGGTTTGGGGTTTTTTTTATGTGTATGAGAGAAAGGATTCATAAAAGCCACTCAAAAAAGTCCCTTGAATTTCTATTGCTTTTCCCAGTAAGTGCAGGAACAGAAAACCACTATAATAACTAAATGGGCTAACAAGAGAACCTCTGTCTACAGAACAAAATCGCTGTAACAAATTGACAGCAACTGGGTTGGTGATGTAGAGAGCCTGGCCCCCTCTGCTGTCTATTTTGCGCTTCTTCTAAAATGTTTCTAGTAAACCTATAGCCTTAAAGAACAATGTTTTTGTACTTGTGAATGCCTTCCTCTGCCTTTCATGTTGACAGATAACCCTGACAACTCCTATAGAGACTAAAAGACCAACATGCTAAACCTGGAAAAGATGAAGTTTACAAAGGAAAAGGGGACCTAAACAAGTTAAAAGTCATCACCCATCTTTACATATCTGTAATTAGGAATCAAAAGTTTGTACAAAAAGTGACAAATTCCTTTTAGTGACTAAACACTCTAAAGGGGAGACAAGATGTAGACATACACACAGGTATATTATAGAGCAGAGACATTGAATATCTGACTTAAAAGAAACAAGTCCAAACTACATTTTAAACGTATTGCCTATAAGAATGAACTCTTATGGTATGTAGGATATTGTGATCAAAAATGCAAATGTAGCACACATATTTTATATGCCTTAAATAATACTGATTTGTTACTATACTGGAATTCATCCTGGAAGGATTCTACTGTAAAATGCAGTATTTTCATCACAGTTCAAGGCTCATCATGCTCCCTTAGAGCTTCTTTCATAGAAGGTCAGAATATTACAGGAACAAGGAAGAAAAAAAATGAGCCATTTGCATGGCTTTGTCCCTTGTGAACAATGCCCCATGTTCTTTTAAATCCCATGCTCTTGGGACATACATCATTCTCCTCTGATCCACATCAATACCAACTTTAGTCTCTTGCTCAGTCCATTGGATTCTCCTTTCTGTGTTTGCCTAGATCAGCCTATTCATGCACACTAACAAAGCAACAGAGACATATACCATCAAGGTTACAGCATTTCTTAAAACTCGCTGTGTAAAACTTGTCACAGACAACAAAACTAATTAAAATCACAGCAAACCCAAATGAAATTAAAAAAAATATATTTGCATCAGACATATGATTTACACTTCTCAACAACTAAACTAGAGAATTAAGTCAAGCCCACATGGAAAATAAAACCTTTGACAGTCAGCTGGTATTGAATATAAGTCCTTAGTCCAAACTCTGCCAAGGCTGAGTCTTCACAAAAAGCTTTCACACAAAGCAGAATTGAATCAGGACCATTCACTGAAATTATGTGGAACACAAACCAAAAGAACTGCTGTCAAGAGTGAAGTTGAAACTAACCTGGAAATAAAACTAAGAGTCTACTGGATTGACTCCGTATACAGCTCTGTTTTCAGCTCAGATACAGAGAAATAAAGGAAAAAAAGGAAGCTTCTGCACCCTTCGCAAGGAATTCCCTTCCCTGACAATTGTTCGGTGAGTCTCTCCAGATCTTAACACTTCTGTTACATCCATAAGAGCTTCTGTCTCAGGTTTGATCAGAAGTCCTATTCGGAGAAAGATCTTCACTTTCTCTCCCCCAGCATTCCTGTCCTTCAGATTAGCATTTCAAAAGCACATCAAACTTCTTTCTTTCAAAGTGTGACAGCCACAACAGTTTTATCACATCATTCCAATAAAAGAAAAAATCATCATAGTTCTATTTGCAATGCTTCACAAGCTCTCATCAGCCCCTGTGAAGTAAGTGCTACTACTCTCACTTCATAAGTGGAAGAAAATCAAACACAAAAAAGTTGTTACTGCCCAAGTCACTCAGATGACTACCACTGGTGATGAAAACACAACTGCAGCAGAATCCATGTCAGCATGGACTCCCTGAACAGCTTGTCTTCCACAGGGGAAACCAGCAGAACAGTGAAGGAATATTTTTTTAGAAAACAGAGGAGCGCTGAAAACATTCTAGCTTTAGACTACTTTGGAACTATGCTGGACAACACTATGCATTCTTCTAAATGCATTTTATCCTCCACACAAGTGGATTTCTCTGTCCACATAACCAAAAAAGTGTGCTTTTATCTGATATAACTTGCATAAGTAAGACATTTCCTGCAATCTTATCAAAAACAGCAATGAAGAAAATGCAGTTTTCACTTCCTTGAATTCAGGCAATGCCAACAACGGAAAGAGATACAAGTGCTGACTACTTTGCTTCACCATCATGGAAACTACCAACGCCTTGTCTTCACTTGGCTATTACAAATAGATAACTTGCATTAGACACATTGCTATGAATAAATACATGTTTTCAGTAAAGATACAATACAATAAATACAAAGACTAAATTTGTACATGCTTGCCTCTCCCCAAGAGCAGACTTTTACTGAAGAGTAAATTCATTGTGATATACTAGGAGTTAGTCTATAGATCTGTCCTGTTTTTCTAGCTAGTATGTGTGTTCTCTTAGTCAATAAGTGATTATTATAGTTTTTTTACCCAACAGCACACTTTCCAACCTTTATACAGTGCATGAAAATAAAAACTCGAACATTAAATGTAAACATCTGATTTGTTCCAACAGGAACAGAATTCATGCCAACATAATCACGTATAAGAGAATAGTTGCAAACCAAAGAATAATCTTCACCTACAAAGTCTCCATAAACAATGGGAAACATACTGATAATCTAGTAATTCAAAGCAACACACACAACAGGTAACCATCAATAGTTAGTGATGATTACTATAGCCAAATTTCAAACTTCAGCAATTTTTACTCTGATCTGGAAAACAGCAAGTAATGAAGTAAAAATTACATCAAACTAAAATGGAAAAAAAAAGGCTGAATAAACTTCCTCAAATTAAAAAAAATAAACATTACTTCTGAACAGATATGAAACATGCGAAAGCTGTCCCCCACCGTTTCAGTTTTAAAAAATTTCTAATTGTATGGATTCAGGTGGTTATAAATGATACTTTCATAACTATCCTAATACATAAACAAACACATATGTAAATTAATATCACATTACTCAGATCCTACAAATTATTCTTCTTTCAAAAAATTTCAAGGACTTTATCAAGTATGCTCTCATCAAGATCTATTATTTGCATAATATCACTGATAAAAAAAGTTCTGTTTGAACGAGTTGCTCTCTTATGCTACCTGTTTCATGGTAGCTTTTTCTGTAAATATCTTATTGACTCTATATTACATCACTCTGATGGAAGATTGAGCAACATTTTCAACATTCTGATTACGTACACCAGATTTACACTTCTTTATAATGAATTTTACCATGAATTAGTATTTAAAACAATCTACAGTGGGTGTAGCAGAATTTGTAGTCCCACATAGATTTAGCCATGTTTTTCATTTTATTCTTATTATGAATTTTGAGACTGACCGGAGATGACAGTCTCTTGGGGCAGCACCCTGAACGACCAAGCAGCCTTTCCAAGGACAGCACTGCTTGCTCCACTCGGAGAGGGGCCTAGAAAAGGTGGCCTAAACAAAGCTCATCTCCACTTTCACCCGGTTGGTTAACCGCAGACCAACGGGCATCTTCTCCCAATGCGGTCGCACAAAGAGCAAAAGACAAAGGCATGCACCTGCCTCCAAAGGTGTACCTAAATTAACTCTAGCATGTTGGAATATCAGAACCATGCTCGATTCTGCGGATAGCGGACGTCCTGAGCGTCGGTCTGCCCTAATTGCCCATGAGCTGGCTCGTCTCAACATCGACATTGCCGCTCTCAGTGAAGTTCGCCTTCATGAAGAAGGCAGCCTCAGAGAACATGGTGCCGGCTACACACTCTTTTGGTCAGGCAAGCCCAGAACCGAAAAACACCTCTCAGGAGTCGGCTTCATGATCAAAAACTCCATTGTCCCTAAACTCGAAAATCTACCAACAGGTCACTCTGACCGCATTATCTCCCTACGCCTTCCACTAAACAACAAGCAACATGTTGTCATCTTTAGTATATACGCCCCAACCCTCCAAGCTGACCCTGCTGAAAAAGATAAATTTTACACCGACCTGCGCCTCCTTACCCAAAAGGTTCCTGCAGACGATAAGATCATTATCCTTGGTGATTTCAACGCCAGAGTAGGCAAGAATTTTGAAGCCTGGAAAGGAGTATTAGGCAAACATGGTGTTGGAAACTGCAATGATAACGGTCGACTTCTGCTGGAATTCTGTGCAGAGCAACAACTCACCGTCACTAATACTATCTTTCAGCAGAAAGATAGTCTGAAGACAACCTGGATGCACCCCCGTTCTAAGCATTGGCACCTCATTGATTATGTCTTGGTGCGACAGAGAGATGCCCGCGATGTCCTCCATACCCGCGTGATGCCCAGCGCAGAATGCCAAACAGACCATCGGCTTGTGCGCTGTAAACTCAATTTCAAGCTCAAATTCAAACCAAAAAGGGGCAGCATCCCAAGAAGAAGACTCCAAGTTAACAATCTCCAATCAGCCACAGTAAGAGACAGTTTCCAGGCAAACCTTCAAACCAGGCTCGAAAATATTCCCACAGCTTCTGCAGATTCCTCTCCTGAAACAATCTGGCACCATATTAAATACAGCATCCTGCAATCCTCTGAAGAATCCTTAGGGTTCTCCCTCAAGAAGAACAAGGACTGGTTTGACGAAAACAACCAAGAAATCCAAGACCTGTTGAGGATGAAGAGAACCGCCCACCAAGCACACCTTGCACTGCCATCCTGTCACGCAAGAAAAACAGCCTTTCGTCGCGCATGCAGCAGGCTCCAGCAGAAACTCCGTGACATCCAGAACAATTGGTGGATCGATCTAGCTGAAAAAACTCAATTATGCGCAGATACAGGTGATCACAAAGGTTTCTATGAGGCCTTGAAAACAGCATACGGGCCTACATACCAGGTCCAAAGCCCTCTACTCAGCGCTGATGGTCAAACCCTTCTAACAGATAAAACCTCCATTCTGAATCGATGGTCTGAACACTTTCAGACTCTTTTCAGTACCAACCGTGTAGTCCAAGATTCAGCAATTCAGTCCATCACACAACAACCAGTAAAGTATGAATTGGATACTGCCCCCACTTTAGGAGAAACCCTCAAGGCCATACTGCAGGTGAAAATCGGCAAGGCAGCTGGGGTTGATGGAA
This sequence comes from Chiroxiphia lanceolata, assembly GCF_009829145.1. Classification (NCBI taxonomy): domain Eukaryota; kingdom Metazoa; phylum Chordata; class Aves; order Passeriformes; family Pipridae; genus Chiroxiphia; species Chiroxiphia lanceolata. The sequence goes on along the minus strand of NC_045637.1, from coordinate 60,351,751 downwards.
TTCCACCTGAAGTCTGGAAACACGGGGGCCTTGCACTCCACACCAAATTTCACGAGTTTGTGGTGCGCTGTTGGGAGCTCGGTGAACTACCTTCAGACCTTCGTGATGCTGTCATCATCACCTTGTATAAGAAGAAAGGTATTAAATCTGACTGCTCAAACTACCGTGGTATTACTCTGCTCTCCATCGCTGGCAAAATCCTGGCAAGAATACTCTTAAACAGACTAATACCCACTATAGCAGAAGGAATTCTACCTGAAAGTCAGTGTGGTTTCAGAGCCAACAGGAGCACCACAGACATGGTATTTGTCCTCAGACAACTGCAAGAGAAGTGTAGGGAACAGAACAAAGGTCTCTATGTAACCTTTGTTGACCTCACCAAGGCTTTTGATACCGTGAGCAGAAAAGGTCTGTGGCAGATTTTGGAACGTTTAGGTTGCCCCCCCAAGTTCCTTAAAATGATCATCTCACTCCATGAGGATCAGCACGGCCAAGTCAGATATGGCAACACACTTTCTGAGCCCTTTTTAATTAAGAATGGTGTGAAACAAGGCTGCGTTCTCGCACCTACCCTATTCACCGTCTTCTTTAGCATGATGCTCCAAAGGGCCACAGCAGACCTCGACGATCAGGACGGCATCTACATTCGATACCGTACTGATGGAAGTCTATTCAATCTAAGGCGACTGAAGGCCCACACCAAGACCTTAAACCATCTTGTCCGGGAGCTGCTTTATGCTGATGACGCCGCCCTTGTTGCCCACACAGAAGCAGCTCTGCAGCGTTTAACATCCTGCTTTGCAGATGCTGCTGAGCTCTTTGGGCTGGAAGTCAGCTTAAAGAAGACAGAGGTCCTCCATCAACCTGCACCTCTGGAAGTCTTCCATCATCCCCACATCACCATTGGCCAATCAGAGCTCAAATCAGTCCAGCAGTTTAACTACCTTGGTAGCCTCATCTCCTCAGATGGTAAGATCGACGGAGAGATAGACAACAGGTTAGCAAAGGCATATAGTGCCTTTGGAAAACTCCACAAAAGAGTATGGCGTAATAAACACTTGAAGAAAAGCACAAAGATCAGTGTTTACAAAGCCATAGTGTTGTCTACTCTCCTATATGGTTCCGAATCATGGGTCATCTACCGGCACCACCTGCGTCTCCTAGAACGCTTCCATCAGCGCTGCCTCCGTACAATCCTTAACATCCGCTGGTCAGATTATGTGACCAATACATCTGTACTAGAGCAAGCAGCTGTCACTAGTATTGAGGCCATGCTACTGAGAACGCAGCTGCGATGGGCAGGGCACGTCTCAAGGATGAAGGACCACCGCCTTCCTAAGATCCTGCTCTATGGTGAACTTGCCACTGGCTGCCGCATGAGAGGAGCCCCGAAGAAAAGATACAAGGACTCCCTGAAACAACATCTCAGCCTTGGCCATATTGATCACCATAACTGGTCTACTCTGGCCTCAAATCGGGAGGCCTGGAGACACACCATCTATAATGCAGCTGTCTCCTTCGAGAACACACGCAGGATCACTCTCGAGGAAAAAAGGCAACGCAGAAAGAACCGTATCTTGCAAAATACACCATCTAAGGAGTCTTTCTGCTGCGCCTTTTGCAATCGGATATGTCTGTCACGTATTGGCCTCATAAGCCACCAGCGTGCCTGTAGCAAAAGTGGATAGTGCCTTCCCAAATCTTCGTTCGCGAAGCCTAGCCATGACTGACTCATGATTATGAATTCTCAGAAGCCACTACGACATATGTTTCGAATGTGGATTAACAGAAGTAGGCATTTCACATATTTCAGAGGACACAGTAAACACATTCTTGAACAGTAGCATATATACAAAATAATTTTTAAAATATAGTGTCTAATTAGAGTTTTGCTTAACAAGCAAAATTATGCTTCATTGACGATCCCAATCCAAATAATACTTTCTACTGATTTAATTAAATACTGGATCAGGCCCCAAAATGTATACGCATTTTATGTAATGCATTTTAATTTCAAACTATATTTTCAAGGCAGGGGAGGAGGAATGCCTCATTATTATAAACCTCAAACTTAAGGAAATATTTTTACTTTTAAATTCTACACTTGGCCTTCAGATCTCTTTTTCATGCCTGAGAAATTTAATGGAAATAATAATTTGGTCTTATTCCATAGATATGCAACAATTAGATAGCATGGGGAAAAACCCCTGACATGACCTTCACATAGGTTACAGGAAGCTTTACATTTGATTTAAGAATATATATGAAAGCATAATGATCTGACATGAGGGAAAGCACGAAGCAAATGATTTCCATTAACTATTATTCTTACTTTATATATACTGCTAAAAGTTAATTCCCTCGTTGTATAACCTTGTCCCATTTGTGTTTATTTCAACTTTTATTTGTTTGCTCAAAACCAGAAGGAAAAGTCTAAATTGACTTTTAATTAATTGCTTCATGAATTTTGCTCCGATACCTTTATTAGTATCCTATATTCCTCATTACAGCAAGGAAAGTTCAGAGGAAAAACAAAGGATTACTGTAGCATCCGAAAAGGGCTACATTTTATAGCACGCTTATGTTGCTGTCTGCTGCTCAACAATTTGCACTGAAATTGTTGCTAGGTATTAACCTTTGATGATATTTTCCCTATAAATGGGAAAAATAGGAATCAAACCATACTGACAAGTCAAAAGTAGATTTTTAGGAAAGAAAAAGTACAAAAATGTTTTAAGTATATTACAAATGTGATTATTTAACTTAGCATAGAATAATACAATTTAAACAAAATTGAGAAATATAAATCTATGCAGAATTCTTCTACGCTGATGGAGAATTAAGTAGGAGAAGTATTCATAATTGAGCTTTGCTTTCGAGACAGCAGTTGGACAGACTTATGTGAGAGCTCTATCCGAGTAGGTAACCAGGTCTCAAATACAAAAATCTGTTTCATCATTTATAGTTTTTATCACATCATATAGCATAACTTTCACATGAGAACAAAGGTCATTTTAAAGCAAACTGTTCTTCTAAGGTAACTTTTAATTTGAGGGCTAAATGTAAATTGCTATGGTGAATGCACGTTAGGTCACTAAAACAACGGTAGCTAAACTCAGATGTGACCTAGCAACCCAGGTGTTCAGGAAAAGTGCTGTTAACAGTAAGGATTGATGATCTAATCAAACTGTCACACTCAGATCCTCAGCAGGGTGGTTGGAGGGGAGGTGGAGGAGGATAATATTCAGAAAGCAAGCACATGCTTAGTGTTACTTTAAATTGATGCTGACATTTTCAATTGTAAAAAGAAATTTTTTCCTAAGTAATATAGGAAACAACTCTCCTAACCTTCCGGAGGATATCAGATAATCAGAGAGCTTGTTTTGCAAAAGCCAACTTCTCAGATGTGTGACTTTTTGAAATACGAACTATCAGACATTTTAGAGATTCAAGATGATAGCAAGTATTTTAATGCTTTTCTTTTACTTAGACAGGCATAAATGGGTATTTAGCTAACTCTGTACAGATGCACTTGCTATGCATATACCATAAAATAATTAATAAACCTATCTATTTGTGCTAGTACCTGTATGTGTTTGTGCCCTCATGCTGTCTCTTGACTCTATCACTAAATACTCAGGAAACTGCCAAGCAAAAATGTCAACAAGTAAGTAAACAAGATGAAATTTCCATGGTCTAAGAAACTGGTTCTGCACCACATTTTTTAATATTAAATCTGCCTACTTGCAGGGTGCTTAAAATTCAGGGAATACAGAATTCCCTTGTTGTAGGAACAAAGTATTATTTCCTTACATGGGTTTGTCTATAACTGATGAAGTCATACATAGTTATAAATGGGTAACTCTGACTTCATAATCAGAAGAACTATTTTGCTTTTTCAGTTAGCAGCTGGAAAGAAACTAGCTTACTGTGTCAGAAACTGGCCAACCATATTGCTTTAATCACAAACAGTAGCCATTTTCTACATGAGGTTTGAGATGGC
>NC_045637.1:60250248-60342748 GCF_009829145.1 Chiroxiphia lanceolata | reverse complement strand
GCAGTGAACTTGGCTGTGCTGCGTTAATGTTTGGATTTAATGATAGTAAAGGTCTTTTCCAACTTAAACTATTCTATGATTTCATGATATTTCTTTATAAGGACCAACTATTTATCAGGCATCAGAGAATATCACCTTGTATTTCAGTCTGAAATAATACGAAGTACCATGAAGATGATCAGAGACCTCAAGCACCTCTCTTACGAAAGCAGATTTTGTGAGTTGGGATTGTTCAGCCTGGAGAAAAGATGGCTTTGGGGAGACGTCATTGCACCCTTCAAGTAGTTAAAGTGAGTTAAAGAGGTGGACAGTGACTTTTTACACAGGCAATTAGTGATAGGACACGAGGGAATGGTTTTAAACTAAAAGAGAGATTTATACTAGAAGTTAAAAGGAAATTCTTTACTCAGAGGGTGGTGAGGCACTGGAACAGGTTGCCTGGATAAGCTGTGGATGCCCCATCCCTGGAAGAGTTCAAAGCCTGCTGTGATGGGGCTTTGAGCAACCAGGACTAGTGGAAGGTGTCCTTCCCCATGGCAGGAGATTTGGAACTAGAGGCATTTTTTTAAGGCCTCTTCCAACTCAAGCCATTCTGTGATTCTGTGACACCAAGAGGAGGTGGAACAATCTGTATGAAACTGACAGTTTTGTATGAAGCCTCATAATTACTACTGTTTATAAAAGTAAATTTATACTGTAATACAAAGATGATGTGAGTTTTTTTATTACAAGCCTAAACACAGAAAGTGCCGTTCAGCTTCACTTACAGAATCAAAAGGTGTTTTAAGATCCTATTGTTACTCTTTCCTTACAAAATATACTATCAAGAGACAGCAGCAACAGTTTCTGCATAAAACAACCTGTCCCTAAAACCCAAGCTAGAACAGCCAGTTTTCTGTCCACCACCTACCACCTTTAAGAAGAGAAAGCTCAGTGGGATTTCATCATGCTATTCCAGGACTTAAAGGGCTGCTACAAAGAGGATAGAGGCTCTCTCTTCACAAGGAGCCACGCAGAGAAGACACGGGGCAATGGGTGCAAGTTGCATTGGGAAAGGTTTCACATCAACATAAAAAATTTTTATAGTAAGAATAATCATTCACTGGAACAACTTCCTCCATGGATGTGGTAGAGCTCTGTCATGGTTTGAGATAGCCCAAATTCCAATTCCCTAGCTCCATCCCCCCTTCCACATCTCAACCCAATGTGAGATGGGTTTTTTTCCAGACAAAACACAACCAGACTCAAAGTGGGGGAAAGGGAATATATTACAATGACTATACAAATAAATACTACAATACATTATACACACGACTACAACTATCTCTACCATGACATAAGTATTTACAATGGATCAGATCTCTTCTCCCCTCCAAATAAAAGTCCAGGAGGGAAAGAAGGACAGATCTCTTCCAGTCCCTCAGAGCAGCAGCTTCTTCAGAGTAGCAGTCACTAAGCAGCAGCATCTTCTAAGGCAGCAGGCTCTCTCTCTCTCTTCTGTTTCTTGTAGCAGCTGATAGCTGGATCTCTGCCAGCACACACGAGGGGGTATCCCCCTCCGCCACTCATCTCTCCAATGAGGGGTCTTCCGTGGACTTCGTAACCCCAGACAAAGGTCGTTTCACCACGTCATATCACGAAGACGCAGGGGGGTCTTCGTGACGGTCTGGTATCTCCAGGAGATTCAAGCTCCTTGCAGGGCCTCTGTGCCCTGTCTCAGGCTGCGAGCTTCTTTGTAGCTTGCAGCAAGGGAGGGCCCTCAAGGCCAACCTCCCACACTCCGTCCTGGCTGAGCTCTCAGGACGTCCGAGCTTCTCAGCTCCTCTCTGCAGTGCATATTGCACTTCAAGGCTCTTTCAAGTAAGAGTCTATCAACTTCCTCCTTCCAGGAGGTCTCAAAGGAGTTTTGGGGGGTCTGGTATCAGTTCTTACCCCCAAGAACTCTGTAGAACTCAGTTGCTGACTCTCTTTCCCTCAGGTCTCCTTCCAGGAGTCCCTTCTCTGGTGCTGCATGTCTTTGTTGCTTCTTCGGTTCAGTTCTTATCTCTTCTGGCTCTCTGCCACCGTTTCTCCGGTCAGTGCTGGCTGCTGCTCTGCGCCCATGGAGAAAAACATCTCCCGGCATAACTACAGGCACCTAGCCCAGCATTATGCTGTTCCAGGTCCCCACAGGCCCCAGCTGGGGCTGGGGGCCAAAGCCCCCCTGTGGGGCTCAGAGCCCCTTCCTCGTGGCTCACAACATGGCCACCTTCCTCCACCTAAAACTACAACTCTTCTCTTCCGGTCTGGTTGTGATATGTTTACATTTTTTTGCAGGAGCGCTCATTGGACAGAAATTCAAAACTTCCAGGGGTTTCCACCCCTTGGGGTCTACCACTTTTCTTATCCTCTGGGGGAAAACAAAGTCCAAACCACTACAAGCTCTCATCACTGGAAATTTTCAAGATGTGACTGGACAGTGCTAGATGACCTCCTCTAAGTTCCCCTTGCCATGAATGGTTGGACCAGATGATCTTTGGAGTCCCTTCCTAACCTGGGCTGTCCTATGATTCTACCCACCAGAGACCGGTGCAGATCACACCACGCAGGCTCACGATGCAGAAGACTGTCTTTAAAATACAACAAGACCTCTAGATTTCTACTATTTAAGTCTCAGTCACCTTTTTTTTTTAAACATTATAGCACTGTGGGGGTGATTTTAGAACTGTGTTCATGGCACTGTTCAACTTCAGAACATGTTTTTCCAGCATTTTATTTCCACCTTGAGGTGGTGAAACTTAAGCAAACGTGGACAAATGCACTTGCTTTGGCTGCAGAAAAATAGTCCTGATAGCACTGTAACTTGATGGAAGTATTGTGAAGTGACATACATAGTTTAAAAGTAGAAGCTAAGCTTTTACCATCAGTCATACACAGCGTTTGCCACAGTATTTCTGTTTTCAGTCCCAAAGTTCACAAAATACTCCTCATGATTCCTCAGAATATATGGAAAATATTTCACTGCAGCACGGTCAAGAGATTATGTTTCCATTTTCTTTATAATGTACTCAATAAATATTTGTGTTGTATTTTATAGATGGATCAAAGCTAAGAGTCATGATACCACCCGAGACAAAGAACATTTCACATCCACAAATGTCACAAAGTACAACCTGGTACATATTCAAAGTAGTGTAACATACTTTGTGTAACTGTCTGAACGGGTCTCTTGCTTCCAGTCCTGCACAGGTAAAAAGTGATCTAGAGATATACTTACTTTCAGCTGACTACAATAGAGAAGGGATCAGTTTGCAGCTTACCACTTTTTGGCTGATGACATGCAACAAAGAACTGTGTTTTCCTTGGAAACAAACTGTTGGAAAAAAACCTGCAGCTTTCAGCAACTACCCATACTGTCTTCCACAGATTCTCAATGTTAGCATATGCTTGCTAACGAAACTAATAACCTATGTTCTAGACAGTACTTGGTTGTTTACGAATGTGAGATCATCATTTATAGCTTGTTATGAGGCTTAAAATTAGCCAGAGGTGCTCACTGTGGGCAGCATGAATTCCATTAGGCACTTCCTCTGTCTTCTATCCATGGCACTTAAGCCTTCCCAACAGGAAGACTGTTGCTGACTACAGAAATTTCCAAAACATCTCACATACCTAACACCTAAAATAAACTTACTTCAGATTTCCCTTCCTTCTGAATCAAACTCTAAGATTGCCAGGATTATAGGAAGAACAAATAATGAGTAGTAAAATAATTTCACTCTTTTGCAGGCCTTCAGTTGTTATTTTTCTTTCTAAAAAGATGCTGAATTAATCATCTGCCTTTGTGAAAACCATCTTCAACAGTATAAATGGCTGCCTACTCTTTATTTTTTCGCAGCGAAGTAAACAAATATGTGTTCTACAGACAACATGTCATGAGAAAAGCTGTGAATTTTCAGCACATCTTCTAATATCTGGGGAAGCCCAAAGTAACCTCCCTGGCTTCCTTATGTTCCTTGGGACAGCCACAGACAGAGAAAAGCACTCCGGCAACAAGTGACTGTGGAGCCTGTACCTACACTCACACTCTGAAACAGTGTAGCACCAGACAAGAGCTGAACACCAGAGGGAAATACTGCTTTCAAAGGTCAAGTAAGGTTCCAAAGCACTGAATGCTTAACATACATCTTGGGTAAAACTTTAGCTCCCAACCAATGCTAAAACATTGAGTCCTTTCCACACCACTCCTCTCATTTTAAACTTCCAATCAGCAAATACTTCAAGAAAAAGCTACATTTCTTTCCTTAGGGCTTTTGCGAAGAATGAGTATGTAAGTTTCCAAAACCCTTTTTAAGCCAAATGCAGGAAATAATCAATTGAGTAAAATTTTTCATTCCTATTCAGTTAACCTAGTAACGTTAGGCTTCAGTTGAAAAGCCCAAACTTATTTGCAAGAAGTAGAAAAAGGTGATGACAAAGCTTGAAGGCAAGACTCGGCACACTACTCCTCTGGTATTTCAGGTAGCCTCTCCTCCAGTGCATCCATATGTACTGTCAATGCCTCTAACTGGAAACCTTTCTGAGACAGCCACTTACAGAACCCATTCCTTCAGAACATGAGCAAGCTATTACAAAATGATTGCACATATATATGTATGTATGTATGGCACATCACTTTCTGACTTTTGTCACTTGTTTACCCAAAATCTGCTGTAATTATCAACTCGATCCTTTTACTTCGCAGGTTCAGGGTAGCATAATCCAAAACAGGCATATCAAATAGTTACTATCACAAATTTCTCTACTCAAGGAAAGAAAGATGCTTCAAAAGAAGGATTAGCAGTTCAATTAAATAAAAGAGGATTGCACTGGTTGAGTTGATTTACTTCTAGTTTTACATTCAAAATGGAGATATTAGGACACAGCAATTGATTGATTACAAGACAGTTTTCTAAATAATATACGGAACAGCAAATCCCCATTCATTTTTCCTGGCTACTTTTTTTTCAGACCTCAACAATCCCTTTTGCCAACATACCATACAGTCTTGTATATTTGATGATATTTATACACTAGTAGATGGGCTTATGCAAGCACATTAAACAATAGGTACCTAGGAAGTATCTCTTTTACTTCAAAGGAGTTATTTAAAAAATACACAAATTTTAGAAGTATGCTATATTCCAACATTATTTGAAAAAGCATCGCAAATATATTTAGCCTGCTACTACATAGAAATAGGTATTTACTTACAGCTCTTGCTCTCAAGATGAAATCACTACACAGCTTTTTCAATCAATCAAGATAATTTGAAAATTATGATCTTACTGGCACTGATCCCATTTTTAAAGCCCAAGAAAATGCCAGAAGAACCTTACAAAACCAAACATATTTTTAATGACCATTACAGAAATTTTTTTGCAACAGATATTCCAATTCAGCAAGTGTTTGTTCTTTAAGTAACTTTATATATATGAATGATCCTATTTGACTCAACGAGATTACTCACATGCTAAAAGTTATTTCAGAGGTAACTCATAACTTAAAATTAATACAGAAGATGAGATAATTAAACAATTACTAAGGCTCTTCTATGGCCTTTTCTTATGTAAAAAAAAAACCAGTTTAAGCATGTATCAGATAGCATGACAGATCTAGTTAAGAAAGTATCATATACCATAAAATGCATATTGTACATAAGTAATGGTGTCCCTAAAAAAAATCCCTTAAGAATAGTTAAATGTATTTTTCTTACTAAAAATTTCTAAATCCAGAGTTGTACTTAACACTGTCAGAATTCAGTCTCACTGATGAACGACTTAGTGAATTTATTTTTATTTTCTTGCTCTTATTTTCATGCGTATGTATATATCTTATACTTAATAGTGAAACATCCATTTGTTGTGTGTTTTGCCACAATTTACATCAAAGTAATATAACGATGTAACAGAAATTAGAACTTGGCACCATTAACATTACTGATGCATTCACCTTGTCCTCAACCACAATGTCTCCTAGACACAATAAAGGTGTAGCCAAAGATTTATCCTGCCAATAAGATATAGTTATAGGTCCCATGAAGATTACTGACACTGAAGTACCAAATATGTACTGGCCTTGGACTTAGCAGATAACATGCCAGTTTTGAGACACATTCAAGTTGACAATAAATCAGTATCACAGTTCCAATAACAGGAAAATATACCTTAGAGGAATTTTTTTCTGTTAAAACATTCCACATTTGAGTTAGCTATTAAATGGTAATGATCACAATGGACTAGGCAGTAAGGGTTTTTGTGTCTGAAATGTGCAGATATTTTACTAGAAGGCTATTTTTAAAAGAACTTATGTGATTTTCAACTACACAGTATTTGTCCCTTAAGTCAATTTTGTCTTATTAAAAAAAATGTAGAAACTTGAAACAAAATATGTATTAGTAGCAATCTTACCATGAATTGTACTTGTTTTCTATATCTGCACATGCAAACATTTCTACAGCCTCCATAACCCTTCCCTTTTGCGATAAAAAAGCAATGCTTATGGAAAGCTAGTGAGAGCAAGGTGCACTAGTTGTACTGCTGACTAAATTGTAAATGTAATTTTTCTCTTCCTCTCAGAACTCTCTCTCAATGCTTGCCATCGGAAATTCCATTCTGAGAAGTTTGTTAGAAGGGCTTCAATTTTTCAGGGTGTATGGGTTATACCTATTTTTTTCAAGCACCCTTTTGAACTCCTTTTCAATTTTCTGTTTTTGATGATAGTCATGCTGACAACTTTTTTTGGTCCATCAAATTCTGTAGTACAATTACATGAATTTACTTTTAATAAATTACCATCTTTGCATATATCAGTCAAACCATGAAGACTAAACACTTGCAAATAAAATGCATTATTAATTTAATTGTCACAGCCTATTTAGCTAGCTTCTATTAGTATTTGCTATAATATGCAATGTATCAGAGGGCAGAATCAAATTCAAAACATAAAAAATAAACTGATTATATTGTCCTAGAGAAATTAAAAAATAGCAAGCTTGCAAAATTATAATCAAGGCATAGGTAAGAAAACTACATAACTTAATTTATAATATCTTTATACCCAAAGTGATTGTTTAACACACTGAAGAAGGATTTCTTTGGTTCCTAAAGCCATTAAAAGGCATCAAACTCTCTCATAATAGGAAAGGAAAGCAACGGTGGTTTGATATTTACTGCATTAGATCACGTGGTTTAAACATCCCCCATCACTAGCGAGGGACTGCGACTAGAAATTTATATTGTTGTTGTAGCTCTGCCACTACTGTTTGATGCTGCTCTACATTAAGCTGAAATGCCACCTAAAAAGGCATTGTGGATAAGAAATACTCGAAAGATGGACAAAGAAATTGCAAAAGAAGAGGGTATGAAGTCACTCAAATATCACTTCTTTATGCTGGCCTGGGGGCAAAGCTGCCACAGCCCGCGCTCGCAGACGGGGCAGGGAGGTTGTAGGCCTTAATGGGGCTCCTCTGCTCCTCAGGCAGCCAGGGCTGCGAGGGCTACTAACCTGCCACCTTGCAAAGGGGTGGCAGGGGAGGGACTTCCCTTCCCCTCCTTCTCCTCCTCCTCCTCCTCCTCACACCATGCTGGTGGGCCAGCCAGAAAGCCTTGAAGGAATATGGGAAGAAATGGGGAAAACGGAAACAACCAGAAGGTTTTCAGAACAATCACACGAACAAAAGCCAGCAACAACTGATTTAGTTCATAGCATTCTGCTTGTTTAGGAATTCATTTCAAGATGATGATCACTAAAAATATGCCTCTCAGGCTAAGATGCTATATTTGGAAATCTATTGTATGTATCCTTTATTGTGCACATATTCACTAGGGTAACGCAAGTTATCTCTATGTTGTATTTATGATGACTGTACAGTAAGTACCCCATTGTAAAAGAAAATATTAGTATTGAATGCTTCCAGTTACAAAAAAAAGCCACCAGAGCAAAACATTTTTTGTAATTGTTGTGCTATGACAACAGACAACCAATATAAACTTTAATATGATATCTGCTTTGATGAAACTGTAATTGTTGTTCAATGCATCATTTTGTATTTTAGATTAAATACAATATCTCAAAACTCTTTAAATAATCACATGTTAGGGAAATTCTGGTTAAGCCCTTCACAGAGGAAATCTCATTAAAAATATAAGCACCACTTAAAACAGTGCTTAGTCAAACTAAGGTGTATACGGTGCGTTAATTTAAAACTACTCTTAGGTCCCTCAGTGATTTAAGTGTCATGAACTTGTGAGGAAAGGGTCTAATTGATTACCATTTCCAGTGTCTTTAACAAGAAATGAACATGACCCAGAAGGAGCTTTGCAGTCTTCTATAGCTCCTAGCTGTCATTTATTTTCCTCTTCCTTCATACCAAAACAAGAAAATACTCTTTATTTATGAAAGCCTACACCAGAAGAATGAGTTACAAGGCATCAATACTTGAAACAGCATTAAGCATCCAGCAATGAACCCCTCCATCTACCCAGACTGAGAGAATATGTGATCTTTTGGCTATCCAAAACACATCAATTTTCTAGTTGCCCCAAAAATTCAATGAAATAGCAATAGTTATGACACAATGTGTCCAATAAATCTAAAGCAAAATCTGCTTATCTGCAAACACAACGCCATTTAGTTTGTAAAACACAGTTATACTTTAAATCACAGAAAAAATAACCTGCTTGCAAACAAAGTTTGAAAATAAGTTACTGTACGCAGACTGAAAAAATAAATTAATTCCTTTTAAAAATAGTCAAAACACCAAATCTTCCTTCCTGCCCAAGAACGCTGAGGAAATTTTCTTTTTGAATCCTCTGTGACTTTGATCTCAGTGATAACATGAATCTTAGAAAGTCATTTTATAAACCTATGAGCATCAAGGCCAGCAAGAAAATTTAAAAGAAAAAAATTAAAAAAATATTTGATTTTGTACTCAGAGGGACATTTAAAACTATAGAATTTTTGAGAAAATAATATCACCTCTCAAAAAAAAATCCCAAAAGGTGCAAATCCTACACCTTTTACACAGAATTTCTTTCTACAGACGTGTCATAAGCACCATGCCATCAGAGCACTTAAGTATGTTGGCTTTCCCTTTGAGGTGAGGTTAAAAATCCAGATGACTTCAGTGTGGGCAAGCTAAATATTCCAGAAAAAGACTCCACATGCTCTATAGGATAAAATGAAGAAGAATTTTAAAGTAGTTTACCTTTCTTTGGGTGTGCCAACTCCATGCTTGCCCAGTAAATGAGTATTTAAATGCTTCTTCATCACAAATGCCACCCTGCCAAACAAACAGAAAACCCAGGAAGTTTACTTTTTTAATTAGAACATCTTACACATTTTAATGATAATATAGTATATTTTACGTAAATAATATTTTTCTTATGTAATAAACTAATACAGTTTTATTTACACCTTTATTTAAGCCTAATGGGCCCATCCTGAAATCCTTCTTCATACAAAGTAGTTCCACTGTTTTTAATGAGTAACATGAAAATACAACAAGATCAGATGCTTTAATCACTGTTTATGCGGGTCAAACTTCATTGTATTAATTATTTAAAGAGGTATACATAGAAACAAATTAATAGCCTTAGTTATTTTACAGCCTCGTAGGAAAAAAAAAGGATAAAAAAGGTGAAGCACATGTTCATGAACACACCATGAGCAGGAATAGTGTTTAAACTGTCAAGACGTTCTTCAAAGCACCAACAGCAGCAACTACCTGGCATTATATTTCTACCAAACATAGATAATTTACTTTCATTTTAGCAACATTCATAATGAAACAGATAGGAGCCTATCAAACACCATTCTTCTGCTGATAAGACCATAACATCAATTTAATTATGTCATATGACTGCTTCAAACCATTTAGATATCAGACTGAAGCTTCAAACTAAAATGGTTCTCTCATAAGCAAAAATTTTACTGTTACAACTTTCAGTGTGAAAAGGGCTTGCAAACATTTTTGTTAATTATGTATTACAGCTGTCCTTCATAAAGTTAATTACTAATAGCTGAAAGGCAATAGACTCCATTTGCATATGTACATGAAAGGCATGACATATGCAAAAATATGATTTTAATTAGCATTCCATGATATGAAGGGCTACAAATCAAACTGGCATGTTATAAGATTTTTAACATTAAATGCTGAATTCATCTGGACATGTTTGCAGTAATGGACAATGGAAAGACTGTAAAACACTAGCACTATGGGGTATAAGAGCCACAAAAGCCAAGACACAGTACTTTTCCTTTACAATTATGTTAATGTAGCTTCTCTGTGTCGGATCTACTTTAGGCACTTGCACATTATTACGAGAATCTCTCTTGTGCATCCCTTAAGGTGTAGGAATATAATACTGTCTTATTTAAATACATACAAAAAGACATTAAAAAACTATCTTAAATACTTTTCCCTACACAATTTATAAGTATGGCATCATAACCTTTACCACTGTGAATAATCCATTACACTGTTACCATCACTACTATGTAAGTGTCATCAGAATTACTGTACATAGGGAAAATAATTGTAACAATATAAAAATTGTGTTCTAATAACAGCATAAGGCATACAAAACATACTGCCCTTGCTTTTCCACATAGCTGTGAAAGGTACCAAACATATCTTCACTAATACTTCTGTTTCCTGTTACAAACTTCCACATTCCTTCTATAAAAGAAAAATAAACTCAACAATATTACTGTGAAAAGGCAACGTGTAATCAGAGTTGTAAAGGGATGCTTTCCTATTTACATGGAATATAAAGATCCCAACCAGCTACACAGTATTTTTAGGGAAGTGGGTTTTGTTTTCTGAGCCTGTGTACTTGATGCTTCCAAACAAAGGCTGAACATTTCATATACCACACAACTGCAGGGGGTACAGACAGAAATACCTTTCTGTAAAATCAAACACAAAGGCTTTGTTAATAACATGGAGCAATTAATCTTGCATTAGCTGCTCCCTCTCTGTTGTATCTAGGTTCTAGTATCCATTTTGCTGCTGTTACATAGCACAGATAAAATGAACCCTGACTCAGTAAGTGTCTCAGCATCTAGTAACATTTAAGGCTTGAAGACTTCAGACTTGAGGAGGCAGAATGCCTCTGTGCAAGTCTGGAGTGCTCAGCAAAGCTCAGGAGCAGCTCCCCACCTTACAGAATCAGGCCTTAAAAATAAAAGCAAGCTTGGTATTTTCATAAGAAACTGAGAACAAGATGAAAAAAATATTACCAACAGAGACAGCCCTTACTGAAACAAGAGGCAAAGCCTAAACAACATTGGCTGCATGCTGAGTTTGCGGACAACTCATTAAACCACCACCACCACAGCAACAAACAAACAACAACAACAAAAAAAACCTAAAACAAACAAACAAACAAAAAAGACAAGTGGGAACTATTTGGTTTTGTTTACTAAATCCTGTAGGTGATTTTCAGAGCGGTGGTAGAAGTGTTTGCTGGCTTTACAAAACAAACACAAAAATGTTTTCAGTACATTCAGTAACTCTGGGTTCCCAAGCAATTACTGTTTTACTAGTCAAAAAATAATGGGTTTATCTTTGATATTTACCTCTGCTGAGGTAAATCAGTTATTCCTAAACTACTGCTAGAATTGAATTGATAGACATGACTTAGCCTTGGCCTTTGAAATTAATCTCAAGGGAAGTTTGACTGGCACACGTAAGGACTCAAGGAGTGAATGCTTTCAAAATATATTGCACTACTACATCTTCAAATCATAAGGAATCTTTCAATTAGCTACAGTAAGCACCTATTCTGGCTTCACTGAATTTGTCATTTCTTGTTTTTAATTCCAGTGAAAATAGAAATATTCAAATGCTAAAAACTAACACATTTCAGAAACGCATCAAAAGGGAGTAGGAAAAGCCTGTAATTGCCATACTCTATTGTTTCCAGTACATGCAAACCAGGCCAGACTAGAGGCCTGGGACGAGTTTTACAAACTCTGATCTGTCTGAACAAATTCATCCTCAACTCACATGAAGACAAGAAGCCCAGCTGCTCTCCTGAGGGCCAGGTCTCAAAAAGCAGAAATGTCTAGCCTATACATCCAAGTCATGGTTACTGGGAATTCCCTCCATGTTTTAGCAAGCTTGCTCCTAGAAGCCTTCTCCTAAAGTGGAAAAAGGTGAGTAGGTAGGATTTTGTTTGCTTGCAGTAGCATTATGTTGGGTTAACTTTTTTAGTGATTTTCATCTCCTCTGGCTCCAAACCAGCAACAATCCTCAGTCTTATACACTTTATGTTCAAACTTCAGGATAAATTAAAGATGAGTTGAAAAATTACACAGAGCTTTAGAATAGCATCTGCATTCCCTATGGGCAATTTTTTTGTACACAAACTGTAAATAAAAATAACTTTAAATCACAAATACATGAGCACCTTTCCCAAAATAAGTTTGCACAATACTCTGTTTTCAGTTTACAAGAATTGTGGCTTTGTAGGAACGTGACCACTCATATTCCATGGCAATCTTCAAACAGTACTTGGACTCACTCTCAGAATGCCTGTAACTGATTTAGAAGCCTCTACAGACTTGTCTTCAGTTATAAAAGAACATTTTAAAGTACAAAAGAAACAAAGGGACTTCTTATTCTGGGAATAAAGAAATATATTGGAAAATCTTTGCTTCCACTTTTTATTCTAGTGTAATACAAATTCTTCAGCATGTACAATGTTTATCATCACAGTATCCAAGGAATATGAATAATCTGTCATGTATTGTCTCTTCTCTCATTTTCTCTGCAGGGAGAGAACTGTGCTCTGTGAAGTATCTTGCTATGAGAGGGTAAAAGATTCTAAGTTTTATTATGTTTTGAATACATAATTGCTCTTTCCTTTTTAATAAGTACATCACTGTGTTAGCGAAAAGCCTAGTTAAAAAAAAACAAAAACACACACACACAAACCAAAACAAGCATTCTGGCCCATAAAATCATGAAATCTGTTATTTCCTGAGTGTTTACCAAGTGCTCAGCCTTGGCCTTGTTCCAAGGAAGGAGCAACATCTTACCTCTACAGAGAGTCACTTGAAGCCATGTCAACAGACCAGTCATCTTGTAACTGCACATAACTCCTGAGGAGGACCAGCATGAGAATTTATTTTTGTGGAACTCTACAAACAAGGTATCCAGCAGTTGATGCGCAATTTTAAATCACTTCTCAGTGGATACATTGCTCTCTGCAACTGCTCTTGGAGAATTTATCTTACAGACAACAATGTTCAATGACAGCAGAAAAGTCCAGGAGAATAACAATGAATATCTACCCTTTATTCATATTCTCAATATCCTTTACATATCCTTTAAACTGTCCAAAACCTCTTTATACGTGAATTTAATTATGAGAATACAGGTAAGCTACTGCATGACCTAAGTATACAGGATGTTTTAAAAAGCTGCTGAAGAGCCTTTAAAAAAAAAATTCAAACCCACAAACGAACACATGAGAAGCAGAATAGAATGCTATTATTTTAAAATTATTAGCATTTAGTGCTTGGTTTTAGCATAGGTCTCAGGAACACAGAAAGGATAAAATGTTTACCATTTTGGATAAATCACCCAGGAGATCTGATAGCTTCAAGGAATAATAAGAAAAAGGATCTCAAACTTTTTTATACCATCACAGAATATGATGAAATAATACATTATTCTGTCTGCATCCAGTTTTGTTTTATGTGATCTGTGCTTGAATTTCTGTCCTTGTATCTCCACTTAAGGCAAGAAACCAGAAAATCAAGGCAAGCTTCACACATCATGCCAAGAAGGGGGACTGGGGTATGTTCAGGCAAGCAAATAACAACATGGACTCTTACTACCTTAACAAAGTATTCTTGATCTTTATTGTGCCTTGAAAAACACCCTAATTGTTTGTAGTTGAATGTGTGGTTCACATGGACTCATACCAATAGGGATTGCAACTAGTAAGAGAAAGAAATGGTGCATTTTCTCAAGGAATACCATGACTCACATGTATTTCAGAATGTTCAATAAAACTTACATATGTAATTACAGAATTTTGCACGCACTTAAGTAGCACATGTGCTACCCATAAAACTAGAACCTCACGTGTTCAAATCAGCACTTAGTCAAATAGTATATAAATAGCCTATGCAAACTTAAAAAACTTCAAGTTTTTAAATTCTCCAAACTATATCAAAAGTTGCTATCCAAATCTCATCTCTCCATCAGGATTTTGTATTCAGCAGGTTAACTTCAGCAACAAGAGGGTAGAGGAAAATCCAAAACTTTCCATAAAGCAGTGGTTTTCTGTAACAAGTAATCTTTCCTCCACATGCACAAAAGGCCGAATTCCTGAGAATTTCTTCAAGTCCATCATTTGTGGATGTTTGCTGACGCTGAAGGGTCCAGACTGGGGCGCTGATAACTCTCTTGCATGACTGCGTGCAAGGGACTCAATTTAAAAGAAAGTATCTGGCAGGGCAGAGTCTGGTGTGGAAGATATCCAGTAGTCTGAAAGGCTTCATGCCCTTTGTGACAAGATGTCAGGTTCAAGTAAATATCTGAGAGGGCGAAGGCTAGTGTGGAAAACATCCAAATATCTGAAAAATTGCATGCCCTCTGTGACAGGATGTCAAGCCTAGAACCCTGCTTAGGAAAGATGAGGTTTTGTCCTGACTCATTTACCAGCCAAATGAAGCAGGTCTTATTACTTCCAAATAACAGTTATGGTTATTCTTCTTAAGTTACAAAAAAAAAAAAAAAAAACACAACAACAAAAAAAACCCAACAACAAAAAAACCCCACACCATAACATTTTAAAAAGTTAACAAGTCGTGTGTAATCACCAAATATGCGATGCTGAGAGTGCTGTGACACACTGACTTGTACTCCCTGCTGACCCCATGTGTTAAAGAAGGATATGGCTATTTTATGCTCCCCCCTCACTAAACACTGGTAATTAAACTGGAAAGCAAAACGCATACATCCTCATATTCAAGAGCGAGCAACTTGGCAGACTGGAAAATTCAACCTTTTTCTCTTGAAAAGAGAAATCAAAAGACTTAAATGAAGTCAACTTTGCCAACCTTAACAAGACAAAAACCAGAGTGCCGTAGGAAGATAGCATGGTAATTCATGGAACCTAAAGATTAACATAAGTTTGGAATTTCTGAGATTTATTAGCCTTTCTGCCTGAAGTTTGAAGATTGGATTTGGGGTTTTTTAGGGAGTTATTTTTGTTTGTTGGGGTTTTTTACAATTTTCCATGCATGGTATGTTTCTTAATTATTTATTAACTTTTCAACTTTTTCATGTAAGAGTTTTGCTGCTGAAGTTCAAATCTCAACATTTTCAATTGATTTTTATGAAATCATCAGTGCAACTGATTACAGCCTTTTCTTCTAAAAATAACGCGTCTCTTTTTTACTGTTACCTGTAACAAGCTAGCAATGAAACCAAGCTGCCCCATGGAAAAAAAAAATAAAATGACAACAACTTATATTAATGGAACACCTGTACACAGCTTGCACCCAAGGCAGACTTAAGTATCACAGCAGCTACTGTTCCTGCCTTGCTTTGAACAGAATGACAGACAACAGGATTGTTCAATGACCTGCATCAATCTCAAGAATAATTTACTGCTATATCAGACAGATCATTATGGATGAGTTGCACACTATCAATCAATCCACTGTGTTGTTCCTGCATATTCCTGTATCTATCAACTGGAAGAGAGAGACATCCCTCAATGTATTCTTGTAGCTCTCTGCCACCAATCTGTGCCCCTCAGGATGGGAAAGAATTATTAGCCACATAGTTGTAAAGTAGTACTAATAGGCACAATTATCTCCTCTTACATATTCTGGCAGAAGAGACTTGGGTACAAAGAAAGAGCAAACTAAAGAAAACAGAAAACACCTTCTACTGTTCCACTTAAGCTGAACTTGCCAACCAAAGTTGTTGAGTCCTCTCACCATCCCACTTTTAAGAGAGGTATGTTACAATGTAAACCATGGAGGACAGAAATTCAGTCTGCAATTGCAAGGACTGCAGCAAAAAAGGAATATACTGGCAATATTCATATTATTTCCTCCCCCATGAGGGAACTCACATTCATTATTGCGTGACTCACCTGAAGTTACTTATTTTGTAATAAATAAATAAATAAATAAGTTACTTATTTTGTAATAAATAAATAAATAAATAAATAAATAAGGTTTTCTGTCAATTAGCTATAGTTCCATTCTGAACTTTATCGGTTTGGGGGTTTTGTGTTGTGGGGTTTTATTTTAAATACAAAATGTACACTTCAATGGCAGCTGCGTGAATAAGCCAAGTCCAGGCAGTGATAACTGTTATTAACATAAAGGTGAGTGGAAACCCAAGAGGGGAACTGGTAACTTTTTGATCTGGATATACAATAAAAAGCGATAACTCTAAGTAAACAAATGGCATTCTACTTTTGTTTGCTTAATGACCAGCCTTAAAATAGATAAACAGTGGCAAAAACTTTAAAGTCAGGTGTTCACTCTCAGGAAATCACCTTACAAATATATGAGAAAATTAGTACTGCTACAAGAAATGTTTGTTTCAATATTCAGAGAAGTTAATGAATGTTAAGTCATAATGGTAGACAGCAGCAGTATGTAATTACATTTCTAAATACATTTTACCAAATCACTTCTAAGCTAAAAGAATCACATGTTCTATTAATTTTCATTGGTTATCAAGCATCTGTACCTGTCACCTCTAACAGGTGTTTGGTAATCTAACAGCTGCACAAAGTATTAAAAAAAAGAAAGAAAAAGACAGAATCACAATGTGTTTTCTCTAGTGCCACAATCAACCACAATGCAGAACCTCTTTGTCTAAATTCTGAAATGCAACCTTGGGCTCAGTGTTGGGAGGGCCTTGCATTTAAGAGAGATTACCACCAACATCCGAAAACAGGACATCACCAGAAAACACTCTTGCTACGCTAAATGAGGCTGCAGGAATGCTTTAAACACAAATGAAGTTTACAGATATAAGCACTGTGATCCAAAATAGTGCTTACCAACCTTGATACCAAGATATTGCTTATGTCTTTTCTCATGATTTGTATATCCAACATTCCCATAACTCTGGTCCCTCCCTTTTCCGTTCCTTCCCCTTTCTTCAAACATTGGCCTGTCTCCCTACTTGTGATCCAGTCCATTCCCTAGCAGGATCAGGACTTCAGATACAAAACTGGATGCAGTAAGCATCGGTTCCATGTATCATCATCTTGCATCTGGAAAGCAACAGCCGGATGAACAGGCAAATATCTGAAGTGAGTTCTTCAAATAGATTTAATCTTTTGGGAGAGTCAGGTGAACCACATCTCTAGGTGCCCTGAGACAAGTTTAGAAAAATTGGACTTTCTGCAGACAGTTTTTACAGAGTTTCCCAGTGGTTCTAAGGAGCAAAGTCCATGCCTGTTGAATGTGCAAGAAACAGCCTGTAAGATTATCTCCAAGTAAGGATGTTTCAATGACTTTCTACTTAGAAGTAGAATTGGTAGAGCCAAGCAAATATATTTAATACTTTGTTCTTCCTGAATGAAAAGTCACTGTTGTAGCTTCTTTCTGACAGCTCAAAAATGGCACTGTGGACTGAAACACCAGGTTTATGCAGAGATATCTTGACAATGAAATCCTCATCATCAAAAGAATATACTCTTGACTGTCTTTAAAAGGAAATCAAAACAAGTCCAAAGATAGTTGATTCTGGGCTAGAAAATATATAGGGCCTGCAGTAGAAGTGCCACATATATAACTCAGTCAATTCAGCAGCTACAGTGCCTGTGGTCTTTTGCAAAGTTGAGATGTACCAAGAAAGGAATGAGATGAATAAATTGGTCACTGTCTGATGACTGAACTGCTCAGAAGTCATACACAATCAGAAGACATACACAATTATTATTGACAATTTCCCCACAATTTGAAAATGCTGCTGGTGATAGATGGTGGCTGGAGCGAACTCTCTGCAGTCTACTTGATCTGTGAGAGTAGTGAGAATCTTGCCCTAGGTCTTTGCTTGACATACGAAAGCAAGTGCTGGTTGATTTGTTTATTCCTGAGACTTAAACTCAGCTGTAAAACATATCCTTTTTGCCTTACATCTCTGCATTCTGCAAGACTGTTTGACTTCAGGTAGAAAGCAAAATACTTCAGAATATCTTTTCGCCAAAGTAGCTGCATAAAAATAGTAAAACTGTGACAGCAGGATGTAATCTGTAACCATCAGTAGTACCATCCACATGCATGAACCTTTAACAACAGGCTGGTCAAATCAGAACTGACTGGTTCCAGCCAAAGGAAAAAAGAAGGTTATCATTTGGACCAGACGGGTTCCAGTCCAGAAAAAATGCATCTGATACTTGTATACCTATAAACACATTTGAAGCACAAGGATGGTTCCTTGAACCTGGCCATTGCTACCTCATGGACTAAGAACGACTGAATGCTATCATCAGACCAATCTAACACTTGACTAGCACGTTTGATTAATGTTTGATTTTTCATTGTTAAAAGACATCAGCAGCAGCTGAGCATAAGTAAAAGCTTAGAGCTTTCATTTTCAACTGGCATCACAGTCTTTTCAGATACTCCCATCACAGCCATCCCCAACACTTCCCAAAAGTTGAGTGTTGCAATAACTTCCTACCACCGAAGGAGGAGAAGGCCAACTGAAGTAACAGTCCCTCAGAGGAAACCATGATATGCAAACCAGACAGACTGTTATGCACTATTCAAGTATTACAGATGTGCAAAACTCTCTCAAATTATGGCACTGAACACAGAGTATGCAGATGATATTAAAAGCCACAAGAAAGTCTATCCAAATGAGAATTCCGTCTGGTAACAGTGGTATTACTTCACTTGTCCCATAAGTGAATGGTAACACCTCTCATCACTTCAGCCACAGACTTAGCAGGAGAATTACTAATCACTAAAGCTGCCAAGCAAAAAATCTGGTGTTTCTTAGGTTTGCCTCTGATGTCTAGCAGGACTCACTTCAGAAGTCCAAAGCCAGGACTGAAGGGATTAACAGAGAACTCATCTGAGATATAATTGTTATTGAAGCAACAAGGACAATAAAATCCTCACTGAATTTAGAAGGACGTTTTGCACACACACACAAAAAAAACAACCCACACTCTTGCAGTCCAGTATGGATGTTGCATGGATTTGGTATGAAGACTGTAATCAGTCTGGAAAAACCAAGGGAATATAGATCAGACAAATCAGTACAGTCATAAAGATGATATCTGTGACACAGCAGAATATGTTCTCTGGCAAAGAATACTCCAATCCTAGCCAGCATTGAGATTAACTTTGACCATTTCTGGCCACAAATCAAGCATGAGAGACACAGGAACTATATAGGTGCCCAATGGAATTAAGAAAAAAAACATCTTTGATCTCAAGGTCCTGGATACACCAACAAACACATACTGGGTGCACATGTGAACAAAGAAGTGAAGGAGAAATCAGTGTTGTTGCAAACAAAAGCTTATGGCATGTTATCTAGAAAAGAAAGAAATTACCCAAAAAGATGCAATGAAAGGAATGTACATTGCTAACAGGAAAAATTACAGAACTTCGGTTTTTATATAAAAAGCAAGAGCCCGGTCCTATAAGGAGACATAAACCATATCTAAAAAAAATAAAATTATTTTCAGTCTCACTGTCTTCCTGAAATGAAGTTTCAATTAAAGGCTTTTTTCCTTCCCGATCCATCTTGTCATTGCTACCACAGCCCCATAAAGCCTCGTCTCAAGGGCCAGCATGAAATGATGGGATTCCACAGGTCCACTTTCAGTAAGAGGGGCACCTGACAGCAAAGGTGACACAGGTACCAACACATGCAGTGTTACTCCTTTTATTCAGTATTGCATCACATTTTGATTTTCACGAATGTGCTTCTGTTGGAGCACTGGAATTTTATATGTTCATAACTGAGACAAATACTTATATGTCCAAATGACCACCTGAAATCCCCATATTTCCTGGAGCTATGGAACAGAGCATGTAACCACTGACATGCTTAGTTTTGTAACGGGATGCAAGTAAAACGGCTCTCACACTGAAACAAACACACCCCCCCCACTGCTTAAGCCATGAGACCCACAGGGCTTGCTGCATTCTACACATCAGAAGGGCTGAGTTGCCCCAGGACGGTTTTCAGCCGAGAAAGGCCCCAAATTTTAGGCAGTTTAAAAACATTCTGCAAAGATTAAATACATACAAAATGCTTTCTCATTTTATAGGAACAGAAATGAGCAAATAAAAAAAAAACCAAGTCAAATGGCTGTTCTGTTTCTTTACAAGTTCTCAGATTAGCAGAACTCCCCCAAAAAAACCCATTATTTATGACATGAAATGTCTGTACCTGGGCAGACACAGAGAAAGAAATAGTCTGATCAGTGCACAACTTTTATAATACTGAATAGTAGGCAATGTTATGTGCAACACATGGCTGAATGAATGCATTGATTTGATTTTATAAAGGACTTACAAACAAAATAGTCCAAAATATTAACCAATAAACACATGCCGGGGTGGAAACAACCTATTATAAAATTACTGTAAAGATCCTCAAACTGTTCAGGGGAGAAAAAAGTCCAATTTTCCACATAACCTGATAGCGCAGAGTTTTCTGATTATAAGATCCAAGGAACCTGTAAACCCAAGGCTCTAATTTTCTTATGGCGACTGTGTAATATTTTGCAAAGTAAAATTGACTGAGATGGAAGCTATTTTGCATGGTACAGTGGCGATGGCTAACAAATGAGAGTTTTGTGGGCTGAATGTTAGTCCCCTGCCTCATCTGCCACCCCTAATGACAGCAGCCACCTGCTGTTTTATTGTCACAGCTGGAGCCGGTTCACACTCCTTGGTGCTGAGCTCTGCCCATGAGCGCCAAGCTCTCGCCTCGCCTCATTACTTTGATGAACTTTTTATGGTCAGCACCCATGAAGACCTCATCTAGGACTATACAACCTAGATCGGCTTCAGGGAGTGCTTCCAGCTAGCATGAGGTGATAATACACAGTGACACTACGGCTGCTACTGCCTGTCACTTAGTCAAGTCACTGTACTTCTGGCTCTACAGGGCCCTCAACAGGTAAAACGCCATGAAATTCTCCTATATAATAAAGGTTTTTTTCACATTGCAATAGAGAGAGATCATATCCTGCTACCAACATTTCTCAAAGATAGATATTACAATAAAAAATGTATCCTGCTGTTTATTGCATGTAACTACAGACAAATTTCTACACTCACTAGACATAAATCTGCTGCCGTCCTAAAAAAAAGAAAGCAATAGTGACAACCACACTGCACTTGATTAACACCACCAAATAGGAAAAAAAAATTATGTATTTTACAAAAGAAGGACCATTTCAACTTTGAGAGCAGAAAGTACAGTTATCCAAATGAATCCACAGTGGAGAATGATATATGCTACTTCCCTCCCACCCATGTCCCTCCCCCCCTTAAACATTTACTAGATATGAAATTTTCTCAAATCAAGATAACGAAAAAGCAAAGCCCTTTACATATTTTTTTTTAGTAAGAGCAGTCTGTTACTATTTTCTGCTAATTTAAAAAAAAATAGAATCATCTTTTCCTTTTCAAATTTTTTTGTACTAACAAATACTCCAAATCACCCAAGCCTGTATACAACCTTAAACCTCACCAGAAATTCTTTTATTGACACATTTAGAGCAAACCGTTTTATGCTTGATCACTGGAATTTAACCCCAGGTTTACTTTCAGCAGTAGAATAATTATTTTGGTGTCAACAGAGCTTTACATTTGCCCATATTTACATATATCATTAAGATTAATATATGTGCTATTAATAATAATTTCATTAACATTCTGAAATCATCAAATAACATTTTGACTTTTGAATGGCTGTAGGCTATTATAAGCCTAAAAACCAGAACATTTTCAGTATTCATTGTGTAGCAATCCAGCTGATCAGTTTTGACAAATTCATGCCATGTTATAAGCCATTAAACTTCATTTAGTTTCACTTAAATATTCCACCTAAAAATAAAAAGCAACTGGTTTTTTTTATACAGACAGTATGATTTCGAATAAATACCAGTTCCCATGATCCTCCAAAAAGAAACTCCTGATGGTTTGGTTTTTTTTTTATTTTATTGAAATGTTTTAAAATTTTTCATAGAATTTTTTAAATAATATTTTTGAGACCACTGACCTAGAAAGAGTTGAACATGTCTAATATGTTATAGTCTTTTTGATGAGGGACAATGTTGCAGATACCCTGTGCTTCACATAAGATGCCTACAACTGGTAGAACCTTAAAAATGTGTTGCCAAGACAGATCACTTATGCTGCATTTCTGAGAACATACTTATGCAAGCCCTTTGTAATTAGTACTTTTTAAGTTTGACCTAAACTGCAGTTGAAGAACCAGAAGAAAATTATTCAGCTAAGGTTTCTATTCAGCAAAAAGCTGAGCCACCACTCAGACAGTCCTGAAAAGTATTTAAGACACCTGGAGAACACACAGAACCTCACGTAATGAGGGCCTATATTGTGCGAACAATCCCATTAAACATAAATGACGCCAATTTCTCTGCCAGTACAATTTCCAGAAGCACTTGTCTTCTGCACAACAAATTCAGGAGAACCTCTTGTGAAGCACAGCAACATACAGATCACATCCATGGGAGAGTCCAACAACAGAAAACTGCTTTTAGAATTCCTTTCTTTTGACTAGATCACGTATTTGTTAAATATATCATTTGTAGGACTCATTTCATACCCTTAAAAATAAAATATCAAAGATGCAGCTTGACCAGTGCAGGTTAAGACATTATGAAATGGTCAATCTGTCTCAGTGGAACAATCAATGGTTTCAACAGAACCATCTCATAATGGTGTCAGTAACTAAATAGCAATGGCTGAGAGATTTTTTTCTTTTATTTTTTTTTTCAAGCAGTAGTGCATCAGTTGTGGTATACCAATTGCATGCTTTGTGATATGGCACACTTAATTCATCTAAAAAATTTCAAGTTTCTTTTTTATCAATCTCTAATCCATAAAAAAACCTCTAAAACCACAGTTAGCTAGGTATTTATTCTCTTGTTATAAAGGAATTTGCTAAAGGATGCATAGCTATCCAGACTAGCTATATTTGCTCTCTGCCTTACAAGAAAGTAGCCTGCATGCATGTATAAATACTTGGAAATATTTTTCTTTTGTAACACTGGCTTGCCTTGGCATCATGACCGTATTTTAGAGTTGTATTCTAAAATATAACTTCAATTTATCCAGCTCTTACAGTTCACTGGTCTGTAATTCTTAATATCCTTCTATTTTCCACCAATTTTAATTTTAGTAGCTATTATTTAAAGTTCATTTTCCATGCCCTTTCAATTATGATTTTTTTCCAGTGTGACAGCAAACATCAGTGTCATTTCTGATGGTGACTTTTATTGGAATATGAAAAAAATCAAACTTTTAAAAGAGAAGTTATCAAAAAATCATCAGACAGTAACAACTTGTGGTCAGTATCAAGAGCTGCACGTGAACAGACAGTCTGGAGGTGACAGGATTTGTATCCAATTACTAATCCCCTGAGCTACTCAGCCCCCTGAACAATAAATGTCTATAAGCTGATCCCTTAACCCATCACCAGCTGGTCATGCTACTGCATTCCAACATTAATGACGAAAAGGGAAACACCTTACACTTTCTATTTAAATCTCCACGATACAGGATAGTCATGCTGGAAAATCCCCAGACATCTTTTCTCATCTAATGGATCCCACAAAAATAGGAATGGGCATATAAAATTACTTGGCTTAACATAAATATTCTCTCTTCTGTACTTACTCCAAGCACACAAAGAAGCTTTCAACGTACAGATTTTTCCTTGTACTTAACAGAAATAAATGTTGATCTTAAAAAATGGCTAAACTTCTGGGCCTGCTGTTAAAGAACAAGATACCCATATGAAGGATATTGGAGACATTGCTGAGGAACTGTTCACCCTTTAAAAAAATACGATGTCTGTAATGCTGCCAGTGTCAGGCTGGGCAATTAGCCAATTAAGTGTGAATAAGAACTGCCAAGAAACTATTTCATTTTTGTCTTGGAACAGTTGTGTATCTGTGAGCTGGTGTGTGTTTGTGTGTTCATGCATCAGTGGAACCTGGTTGTTCATGCCAGGTTTTCTTATCACACTGTTCTGCCTCTTTGAACTTGCACATTCCTGCAATACAGAATGGACATGTGTCTGCTGATAATGTCAACATACTCAGGCTCACAAGGAGAGATTTTGTATAACTAGATCTAAAGTAGTCTTTGTGTTCATTACCTGACCCCGCCTGCTTATACAACACTAGAAGAGCCGTTCATGAAAGAATCCAATACTGCAAAGCACCTCTAGGAGATGTACAAAGACAAGAGATGTGGAAGAAATTAGCAACTGATTACAATATTCCTGGCTAAATACTCTCCTAAAATAAACCCCCATTTTTACATGTCATCTAAAGGAAATTCTCACTTCTCAGAGCAGACTGGGTTCAATAGGGTGCTGAGAGCATCCTGTTATTTCCCTAATTTAAATCTCATTATGCTTTAGACTCCTGTACATCATCTAGGAAATTCCACTTGGAAATATGAGTAGGTACAAAAATATATCTTAAGCACTCCAACTAGGGGTACAGCACAGAAATCCTGAAGACATAACCTGATTTCTATCTTTTCTATTTTTCTGGATTTTTCACCTTTCTTTTAGGGGGGAAAATGGGGAAGATGGTGGGCAGACCTACAAACTACAAGCCTTTATCTTAATTCAATCACAAAACTATAATCATTCCAGATATGGATCCTTCAACAGTTTTGTTATAGTCATTCAAAATTAAGACCAATGCAAAAAAAGATATACACAATTTACAAATCGAAACTGAACAGTGCCAAGTACAAATGGAAGTATAAAAAACCCTTTAATAACATTTCAGAACACAGATATTACCTGGCATTGAAGCTACTTTCTTGAATACCTATTAGAGAACTTCACAAATCCTAACAGTACTGACAACTCATTCAGAATTCACCATCACTTACACAACACCCTACTTTTCAAGATGTGTTTAAACAGTCTTGATTAAAACTAGTGTATGTTGTAAAATTGTGAGCACACTTATTCACTTATTTTAAGGCTAGTCAAAGTAATTACCTAATATTGCTGCCTCTAATCAGGGATTACGGAGGAAGGTTACATATGAGTTAGTAAAGATGGCACTGATAACAAACTTCAAACTCACAGTCTCCTTTATCACAGTACTACATAAATGAAGTCTGTGAGTGACATTCTTACACAGGGATACACAGCCCAGCTTGCTTTTCCTAATAAATCCCACCAGTCCAGAAAAGAGGAACACCATGCTACCTACAGCACAAGTTAACCCCTGGATTGGTCAGAACATGCAACAATTGCTGCGCCTAAGGGTGAAGTTGGTACAACCACAACATGCTGAAGACCTGGCTCCTGCCTCCTACCTATGTTTTCCATGTCCCCAGCAGCTGTGCTGTGGAGGAACCTGCCTGGAGGAGGGCCAAGGTTACTGCTCAAGACCTCCACCTGAGAAGGGCTGTTTTTAGTAAATGCTATCAAATTCTCCATGGATACCCTCAGCCGGAGATGTTTAGAAATGGGACATGTCACCACCTTGCTCTTCCCTCTTCTGGGACACAACTCTTGAGTAGAGAAAGGGCCAACATCACCTACACATCTTTGCCCTTGCTTTTCATACAGTTTGTGCCAAAGAGAAAGAAGGGCTAGCATGCATTCATTGACAGAAGTGAACAACCAAATTCTTTTCAGTATTTTCCAGGTTAAAAAGGAATTTTTTCAGCATTCTGTTTGTATTTTGCTATGCACATTTGTAGCTCTTGCATTTGCAGTTGCCAAAGGATTCTGCTTCTTCTTACCACTTTGGTAAGCACCAACACAACATTTCCTCTTACATTTCTGAGGATGCATCATTAAAAATTGTATTAATAGAGCATTCAGAAATTATGTTTTTTCATTCCAGTAACAAGTCAAACTTAACTGAAAATATTAACTTTAAAATTATTTTAAAATATTTTGGAAGATTTTATATTTTTATTTCCATTGTATCTCTAAATTGAAGCAAACCTACTTCCTCCCAAGAAGAGAGCAAACAAGTGTAGGTTTCACTACAGTATACATGATCTAGATACAAAGGTCTAATCATAACATATTTATCACCATCTAGCATTTGGCTTGTATATGATGTCCACAGGCACTTGTAGTGATAGCTGTCAAATTGCATTCTTTTTCTGGCATAAATGAGCATAACAACAAGGACAAGAAATGGAGTGCAGTATAGAGTAACAACACAGCCTGGAATTTAGCCCATAGTAAAGAAACAGTCAAATTCATTATCAGCCTCAATGACGGAGGCCCATGTGTGCAGTGGCAGAACATTTCAGAAGTCACCAAGCTTCATGGGGCTTGTTTCTGTAAAGATGCTAAAAAATGTTTCAGAAATACAGTACCATTTTCCCTTCCTTTATCTTTCACCATATCAGATATCAGAAAATCTTAGTCAAACTAAGCGTGTTCCTAGAGAAGGTGATCTAAAACACATGCCCCATACTCCTTGGATTTCAACCACTTGTTCCACTGCTGTTTAAGTATATTTCAAGTATTCTTTACCAAAAAAAAAAAACCCATCTTACTCTCTTTCAAAGAAAAGGAATATAAATAAATGGGGGGGTGGCGGGAAGAAAAAAGATTATCAGTGATTAAGTTCCTAGTTCTTTTTCAACATCTGGTTTATAGTTCATATTTTAATATTCTAATTTAATTTGTCAGTAACCCTTTTCCCCCCTTGGTCTGCTCAAGGTCAGTGTTCTATTACTCCCTTTTTCATTTCTCCATTGAACTGGAGATATTCCGTATCAGCATACATGAAAAGATTTTCCAAGTGTGCATCCATATCTCAATCTTACTTAAAGGGAAATCACAATTCTCAGACGCAAAGATTCTAGTCAACTCTTAAAAAAGTAAACTTTATCCCCCCCAAAAATGATAAAGATCAGGTAGTTGTAGAGGGTGGGGGAAAGCAAACCAACCAAACAACCCAGAAAGAAGAGAATATTGCTTGGCCACACATTGCATTACAATGAAGTAGTTAGGGGGAAAGCAGCCAGCAGCAACACCCACAACAGTATATGGCCCAGCAGCACATGAGTAAGTCGAATTACTTCTGTTTAAACTGGAGGTTCCTCTCTCCTTGACAGGCAATGACAGAGCTCATTCATCATTCAGAAATTACTTGGGTTATTGACAGTGCAGAGAAAGTCTCCTATTCTTTACAACATTTCTGAAGAACAGAGGCCACAACTGGAAAGCACACATAATACGATTCACCTCTCTTCCTCAGATCACACTTCCTTATTTTTCTTTTTAATAGCTTATTACATTTATTTATAAGTCAAGTTCCTGAGAGATGATTGTTTCCCCATCTTTGAGCATTCTGTGGTGAATGCGTAACAGGTAAAAAATATGTAGTCCTTTTCTGCAGCAACAAAGTCCCAAACCAAACTTGGCAGCACCTTATATAAAGCTAACAGTTTCACCATGATCAAAAAGCCAAAGTCACTAATTCCATTAGTTCCCAGTAAAATAATGCATATTTGTTCCTGAGAACCTCTTGATTAAAAGAGAGATGATCAGATGTAACCAGAGATTGATAGTCTTAAACTTTTTTTTAGTCCTTCAATCAGCATCTGGTACCCAGTCAGTTTTATCCATCTGATGAGTAGTCACACCAAACCCATACAGATAAGCATGAAGAACATCTGCTAAGGCTTCAGAGACAATGTGATACATATATATAACAGTATAGTTGCTCAGCAGGAAACTGAAAACTGGAAAACAGTAATCCTAAAAATCAGAGAACTGCATGCCAGGCAGAACACATCGCAATTCTGAGCTGTATAAACAGGGATAAGTTAAAGGGCATCTAATCTTTAAATTCTCTAAGTTAGTTACACTCAGTCCTATACTAGTTAGACACTTACAGTAAATCCTTAAAATAAATATTATTCAGCAAAGGCCATGACAACTTGTGCCGTATTTGTAAACCCCTGGCCACCTGGAACAGGATCAAACTCATTCAGTATTCTTGAGAGCCTGTTCTGAAAAGTAAACTTTGTACTGTGCATACATGAGGAATATATTCACCTGAAGGGCTATTCATAAACAAATATGTAGTCACCTATGGCAGTGACCACCCTGAAATTCATTTTTCATCTTTACAGTTAACAAATACTTTTGATTACTCAATACATATGTACATATGGATGCATAATTATATATTGATTAGTTTAGCTTTTAGCATAACATATGAATCTATTGAATTCCTCCAGAGTAACAGATAACAATTTTTAAAAATTATACCAAGAGACCATTAGCATTACAAGTGAATGTATTTTCCCCAACAGCGCTAAAGATATGCAAAATTTTCATTTTTCAGAGTTGCATAGTAAATGATTAACACCAGGTCTGCTCATTATCTTGCTTAACAAAACTTCTATAAAAACAAATAAATCAAAAATGCCTCTAACATTCCTGAATAAATAAATTACAGACCTGTTCAGTGGCAGCAATGATATTTTAAAAAGCTTGTGCAAGCTCATTGTACAATTTTATTACAAAACTGCAATTTATAACAGAACTGTCCACTTTTTTTATTTTCTACCTGGTTTTATTCAAAGAACTACCTTTTGTGACCCAAGAAATTTTTTAAGAAACTACATCTGGAAACATCAACCCCACATTCCAGTGAGCTACAACATACAAATAATGATATAAGGAGAACCCTCGCTGCCTCTTTTACAATGAGATTTGTAAGGAGAACTGCACTTAAGTGAAAGCACTACTGTCTACTATGAGATTCCCATCACTCTGTATGCACACTTCATATTTTGTACTAGAAACACATTTCTTGTCTCAAACTTTGGAATTATTTTCCTTTCATTGCATGTGGACACGGAAGTCAGTCTGGAAGTAAAACACCCTACATTTGCTACTCTCACGGGAAAAAAAAAAACCAAAACAAGGAACTTCCCATTTTAAAGATTTAGTGAATTGCCTTCCTTCCTTAGTCCCTATATTCAAAGGAATAACTCATTGTAAAATATATATATATTTCTGGGGTAAAACATTTTTGTTGGCCTTGCCAACAAAACTGTATTTTGGGGTCACAATAGCTGAGAAAAATGTACACCTCACAGAAAGAATTTCCTCCTCAAAAGGAATATTGAAAATAACATTTGTTATGTCTGTAGAACAAAGAGCAAAATGAAACACAATCTGCAATGCAACCATAATAAAATGAAACTCTTATCTGTTGCTAGTTCCCTACCAGCCCACAGATTTTTCTTGGTGTTAAAAAACAGCATGTAAATTAAGGTGACTGAAACATGCTTTCAGCGAGCAGAGTAATATGGTAGCTATTCATCACCTGAAGTCATAAAACACTAGGTCTTGTCCTTAGCATATTCTAATGAAGCCTATCATGCAAATGAGAGTGACCTTTTCCGTGCATTCTGCAAGTTCACATTTATGTGAGGAGTATATATAGTTTGCCAATACAAACTAGCCAAAGACTGCGTAATTACTGTAATCAATTAGTAGTTAGTGTCGCTCTGCTCATTTGTGGCTAATGTCAGCTAAACCATTTTTGAGAAAAGCACCCAGACAGCCTCTTTCTGTTGTTTTTGTTGCTGCTGTTATTCTGCAACAAGAAAACAAGATATACAAGTCAAACTTCTCAAGATGGAAGCATGGTAGCATTTTTCTAAAATGCTTTCTCTTAAGATGAAAATTAAAAATAAGACCCACTCCTGTGATGGGTAGAGATTCACCAGTAAAGTTACATATCCTTAAAATGACATTGAAGTTTTCTGCCTGTAAAATGAAACATTAATATTTAAATATTTAAATGAAGGACACTCTCCCATGAGGCAGTTCAAACCAAGTAAGGAAGACTTGGTAGAACTTAGGCACTCTTTTCAATGGATGAGTAAACAGGCCATACCCTCTGCTCAGCAACAGTCTATTTTGTAGACAGTTATGGATAGGAAACATTACTGGAGCTGGTAATTAAAGTAAAAACTAATACTGTCTCAGAAATGGGGAATTTTGTACAGGAAAACCATTTATCATGCCTACAGTTCTTCACAACTGAAATGAATTATCTTCTTACTTAGCACATGTCTGTTTTATTCTACAATAGCTTCCAAACTGAAACAAGGTCTGCAAAGCTGTTTTTCATATCAAAATCAAGCAAACATAAAGGAAAGTTAAGCCACTATTTCAAATTAACTGCCTATATAGCAGTTGATAAGAAACCAGAACTTTAAGACAAAGAAGAATACACAAATCACAGATTTGTGTTCTCATTATACTCACACCCTTTATAATGCTCACATCCGAGTGGTTTAAGAAATCAAAATCAACTCTTTGCAAATTAAAAGCAAAACCAAATTTGTCTCATAAGAAATCAATGCATAAGAAATCAAAATAATTCTATTCCCTGATTTTACTATGCTGAGAAATTTAAACTCTTTTTTTTTTGCTAAGAAATTACACAGTTAATGCAACATTGCTAAGTGTATACAAACATATGCACTTCATATATAGCATACATGTATATTGTGCAGCAAAACAGCTTCTAACATTTTGCTATTTTTTGTGGTTTGATGAATGTGAAATTGTTTTATTTCAGTCAGCAGACGACTGAAGTTTCAAACGGCTATATTACAGGGATAAGAATACATTGCTTTTTCTGATGAGGGAGTGAAGATGAGGTTTGATTTTTTTTGCATGCCCACATCACACAGCAAATGCTGTGAGCATTTCTATTTTACAAAACACTCTGCAGTAAAGCAGTTGCAATGCATGCAACCTTTGGCCAAGTAAAGCATCAGAAATAGAGAACCATTTATTAAAAAAAATACTATCAAACTCTAAAATTAGTAAAAAAGTAATACTAAAGAAAAATGTCAAAGGTCTATTACTCATGTATACTAAGACATAAGCATAAAGTTATTTATATGGGGCATGCTAACATCAAGGTAACTGAATTGAAACAACTGAATTCAAAACTAAGAGGTGAAAGCTGAAACCTTCCCTTCTCTTCATCCAAATGATAAGAATATTCTTTAAATAGAAAATGTGTGCTTTAACTGTAAAGGTAAAAACACCCTTTTTTTTTCTTTTAATTCAAGCTTTTTCTCCCTCAAGGTCTCAGAACTCTACCATGATGCTGCCATGATGGAGGGTGGCAAAGGCAGGCAGGCAGAGGGGCAAAGCCTGTGCTAGGAGATGCATGACACCTGGTACAGGTCACACCCAGCACAGGTCTGAGGAGGGGGTACAACCCCTCTTGGTGCCTCCTCTTGTTCTCCTCAGGTACCTTGTTCCTGCCATACGCAGTAGAGTCAAGCAAGAACATTTTCACAGAAGGGCACTGGTGCCAGGGCTACAGCGTGGGGGAGACCGGGGCCTGGTTACAGCACTCCACCTTGTCCAGCTCTTTCCCTCATTTGCCACCTACTTATGGGCAAATCGTTCTGGACCCAGTTCCGAGCACAGTGAAAACAGTTACATTCCCTACAGTTTCACTAGAGGTAAGATTACAGTGGACTCTTCTGGTTTATGCACCATAAAATGAGAATACTACTTATTTGTAGCATCAGAAAACTTTTATTAGCCTTGTTCTTAAAAATGTTTTGCAATATTCTAAGGGATAAAAAATATTAAAAAGATATATATATATCTGTTCAGCAAGAAAGTAGTAATACTTACAGCTAAGCTTGTGTCCCAGTAAGTAAAGAGGGTAGTTCAGGAACACATTTGGAAGATCCCTAAATAATGTGGACTTTTGAGATAAAAGTACAAAGCAAAAAACTAAAAATAATAAAAGTAAGGTATTTGTTTCCATGGTGATGGGGGGGAGCAATCAAGTCACAATAAGTAGAGTGACATTGAAGATTTATTGGTTTACTTCTGCATACAGCTGGAGCCAGGCACCTCGCGCAGCGTCAAGCACGTCTGAGGTGTCAATCCTGACACGGCGCCCAGCAGTGGGAAGATCACTCTTTTCATTCTTGTCAGAGCGCGCCACAACAGGGGCATCTGACAGTTACTGAGAGGGACGACAGGGAAGATGAAGAGTGGAGAGCAGGAGAAGGCAAGCAGTGCACGCGGAGAGCCTCGGGCAACACAGCAGCAGCGAGGAAGGCCTTGCGGAGATGTCACCTGACCAGCACCCACGAAAAGGCAAGCAGGAGATGCTTCAGAAAGCAGAAGACTCACCGATCACTGCTGATCCACCCTGGGATGATGCCTTTATGATAAACACTCACGACAACTTGAGACCAAAGTGCTGTTACAACACTAATTGTCCATGAAAGCTGACCTGCAGCAAAGCAGCAGAGTTCAGTTTCGATAGGCCTGGCTCAAGAGTACGACCGTGATTGGGGATGACAGGAGACATCCACGCATCAAAAATCTCTGAGACTGGCTGACGTGACTTTGCACGCTGTAAAAAAGTGGTGGAAATCCTAGACTCCCGGCTCTTTGTCAGGAAGGCAGAAAGGACCGCAGGGGTAGCATTTTTAAGAACATCTTTCCAAACTACCATAAGCTTTGCATGGCCTTCAAAAGCATGGATGGATCTCTTTTTCCTCCGTGATGGTTTTTTTCTTATTATCATGTCTTTAACCAAGCATAAATCCCATGAAGATAATGATGGAAGACTGCACTTTTGCAGCCAAAGCAATGTTCCTCCTTAAATCTGAAGATATTTTCTGATTTTCATTCAAATGAACAGTTTTCTCCCCATTTTGTTTTAACTCACCAAGTACCAGGACTTGCAACTTTCTGGTGTAAACTCCTCGTAGAAATGATGAAAGCATGTCAAGGCAAGCAGAAAGCATTTTCACTCTTATTCTCTGCTGTGGATATTTGTTTCAGATACATTTTATAAGATAAAAGGATTATTAAATAAAAAGTAAGGAAAACAATGATACGGATGAGGTTATGCAGCTGAGAAGGACTAAATACCTATTTTTTAAGTATGAAAATAACTACATGGAAAGAAATTAAAAAAAACTACTAAATTTTTAATCATAAACAACTAGAGTGATTTACTATTGCCATGATGTTTCAAAATTTTGAATGCTTACTTTGAAAGATTTAGCTTGTGTAATTTACTATTACTGCAGCATTTCAGGTTTCTTTTTATAAGCTAATAAGGTACACGATGCACCTTAAAATTAAAAATCACAAGTTAAAATCACATTTTGTGATACTGACTTTTCTTTTTATATCTTATTAAAAATAGTGAAGCCCAAAATCAATATTTTAATTGATAATATTTAGCAGTTCAACTTTTGAAAGTCTAATAGGAGAATAAAGTGCATGGTACAAAATCAATCCTGAATCTTATTTGATAACTATAATTTTGGATCAAATAAGCGGTTAATCTTGTTAAACTTCTGAAATGGTTCAATGTTTAGGTTGACCTAAATATAAAGTTTAAAATTAAATCGATTAAAAATTGAACCAGTTTAATTATTCAAAAGATTTCAAAATTACCCATTTTAAATATTGAACACTTTGAAAATATTAAGCTACAATGTCAAAAAAATTAGAAATGTGACCCAAGAATAACATAAAAACACATATGGAGAAGCTCAATAGGTGGGAGGATTTGTTGGGGGTTTTTTTCTGGTTTAATTTTATTTTTAAAAGGACTAATGCACAATAAAGTACTGAAATTTTATAGAGATGATAGGACCATACATAAAACAATAAAAAACCATTAAAACATTTAGCAAAGGAACTCAAATCGAATGGTTTAGTTTTGGAGATAGCACAAGATTATAACTAACCCTGTGTCACCCAGCCTTTCCCTCAAATTTCTCCAATCTGAATGTTTCTTAAATACTTCCCTCTTAAACACAAACACGCACACTCACACCCTCACATAAGACATCTCCCACAAGGCAGCCTTAGGCATCGGCGTTAAACATACATCTAGATGGATCAGTAGGCAGGACAAAGCAGGTCATTCAGGTTAGTTAGGACGGCAGGTTACACACGTCATTCAGATACAGTGGGGTTACTAAGTTATAGGAGAAAGCAAGACGCAAATCATGCTTATATTTATCTATAGTTTTCAAATGGAAAGCAAGTTTCATCCTTTCCCATGTATTTAAGATTTTTTTAAAAAAGTGTATAAATCTATTGTGTTATAGTTTATATTACTACAATTAAAATGCTGTCCTACCAATAATTTACTAACATATGCAGATTAATGAAATAGTTTTAGACCCCTATACCTATGGGGAAAATGCCAATCTCAACCAAAACCCTTGTTACACATTCTTGATTTATAGAAAGCTGCTCAACTTCAAACAAGAATTATTATTATTATAGAAATACAAGAACCTCGACACAAACAGTTTAAAATAGAAACTTATTTTAACTATACAACCTTACTAAACACAAATTATTCTACGCATAAAGACTTACTTTTTCCTAATTTTTCCCCATATTAACAACATTCTTCAGCATTCATTCAGCTTAGCATTTTTTTCCAGAATGGTTAAAATATCTGATAGCATATAATATTGTTTCCAAATAACACTTTGTACAAGCAATAATAAGAGCAATATAACCTTTGCTTGGCACTTCCGCTTTAAGTTAAAAAGGTCTAACTGCAATCAAAAAAATGCTGAGCTTATACACCATTAACAGACAAAACAAGGAAACAATTTACAAGAATATACATTCAAGAAGAAAAGAAGAAGGGAAAATAAAAAAAAAAAAAGGAAAAACAAAATCCATAAGTGGAACGCCAAAACCAGAGCATGACCATGGAAAAGAATGGGCTCACATCACCTACTAAAATGAAGGTGCCAATCTTGTTACATCTCAGAATGCAGATATGGAATTAAAAGAATATAAAAACGAAGCCACCCCTTTCTAAACTTCTGCTCTTTTCAGGAAATGTAGAAGATAATGTGGCAACTATTTCTTCTTTTTAAGTAGAGAAAATAATTTCTAATTGTGCTTTATACCAGGAAGGACAGGTCTACAGTGACTGTTCACCAGACACCACGATTTTTAAGATTGAATCACTGAATGGATAAGGACAGAAGGGAGGGGAGTCAGTCATCTAGTCCAACCTCTCTCCTCAAGCAGGGTAATCCTAGAGCACATGGCACAGGATTGCATCCAGATAATTCTTGATTATCACCAGCAAGGGAGATTCGACAGCCTCCCTGGGCAATCTGTTCCAGTGCACGGTCACCTGCACAATGGTCACCTCATATTCAAGTGAACTTCCTGTCCAAAGCAAACAAGAGTCATACTTTAGTTCCATTACTCGCACAAGCCTGAAGACAACCCAATTGTTGGGTTGCCGCCGCTAATACAACCCTATTCTCAAATCAGCCTGAGATCCCAAAGGCAGCACCTGCAGAAAGCCTGGCATTTCACGAGTTACTTAGTTGCTGGGCTGCCCCTTTCCCACAAACTCTGTGCCTTCCCTGCATCCTCAAAGCTGCTTATTTGGCCATCTACAAGATTAGCTTGCTGATCTAACTAGAGGCTAATTTCCTTTTAACCTAAAAACCAAGGTGGCACTCATCCAGCTTACCTTGCAGCATTCTGAGCCACGTTTGACAAGAAGAGGTCAGGGATATGACTGTGTGGCTAGGATAGCACCAAATTATGGCAACTGCACAAGCCCAGATCAGTCCTAGTTTCACAGTCTTTTAGAAGTTGTCATAACAGGTCCCTGCTTTAGAAAATGCAGGTTTTGGTTTATACTATTTTCATCCCTTGTCTGATTTTTGTGAGGTCCTAGGTCACTAGTTACACTACAAACAATAGCCTTAGAAGAAAGACAATGCCCAGAACCTGTCTCCAAACCGAAATCCAAAGATCTGAAGTCCAAAAACTCCAAAGAAACTACAGAAATGCCTGATGTTTTAGTTGGAGCCAGGCTGTTACCTCCCACAGGGTGTCCATTCCCTCTACTAATTTCTTTTCTGTTGTCTAAAAGACATAAGCTTGGTTTTCCTTCTTTTTATGATACTCCTATGTTGACACTTACCCTACCAGGCAGACCATGTTGTACAGCTCCGATACTCTAACACCTGCCATTTCTAACAACTATCATACAGAAAGTACCAGAAGTCTAGTTTAAAAGTATCCTTAATTACAAAGCAGTTACAAATGCTTAATATCATCGTTTATTCATGGTGATACAGCCTTTCAAATCTATGATACTCATTGATAATTCTAACAAATGCTTGGTCCATAAATATTTAATGGCCACTTGTGGGTGTTTTATGTTGCTGTCTTTGAAGTTGACCTATTCGCAGGTTTATTAATTGGAAAAGGTTTATTTTATCCTAAATCAGATATGCAATTTTACAATATTCAAGCTATGCATAGAGGAAATCAGATCATTCTGTCTCACACAAACAAGGAAAACACATCTCTCACAGAAAGAGCACAAATCAAGTTAACGAGGGACAGTTTATTTTGTATGATTTCTCGGGGCTTTCAAACAGAAGACTGGTTGACAGATGCCTCCATCCTTAAGCAAGCCAACAGCAGTTTAATTGTAACTCAGTGGCTGTTCCCATTCCTGTGTGCCTAACAAGCTCCCTCCCTCCTTTTAGTGTGGGTTTCACCTGGCTGGCCTGAAGTTAAACTCTCTATTGACTCTAAATCCCTCCTGCCCCTAAGACCACTTACCACTACAGTGCATGAAACTCAAGTGTCTTACTAAGATGTGAGATCTCAAAAAAGAATATAAATTTGAAATACAGAGCACAGCTGAAGAGTATGACATAATCTATGGAACAAAACTCCTATATTTTCTGTACTGGACCACTCCTCATCTGGTCTTTACAGCCTCACCAACAATGACAGCACGCCCACATTTCTTACTATAGCAGCAGGAGCAGCTTACACTTCTTTCCCAAAGATCCAGTGGTGCTGTCGTGCTGCAACCCCATCACCTTAGTGGACTAAGCCTTTTTACTACACCTGAAGGTGTATCCTGGCTCTGCAAGGCCTTCCGCTGAGCGCTTTTGCCACGTGATTCCTTACATATCCACTGTTAACAGAAATACTGACTGTGCCAACAAAAACTGCTATGGAGAATACTAACAAAAATTGATCAATTGCTATTAGAACCAATAACTTTGTAACAAAATATCACACACTTACTGTGCAAATACAAACCAAAAAGGGCATTAAATGACATCATTAGGGTTGTAAAATCAAGCACCTAGTGCTTAGGAAACTGCAAAAGTCCAAGATTACCCTTGAAATCACAACCCACTGCACTGCCCATATGTATATCCCTCTATAGCTACCAAACTTCCAGTATGTTTCAAACTTGAGTTTTAATGAGGAGTCCAATTACGTCAGCTGAAAAATATTCA
The DNA here is from genome assembly GCF_009829145.1 of Chiroxiphia lanceolata. NCBI lineage: Eukaryota > Metazoa > Chordata > Aves > Passeriformes > Pipridae > Chiroxiphia > Chiroxiphia lanceolata. Next base: position 60,305,149 of record NC_045637.1, on the reverse strand, counting down.
AAAGTAAGTCTGTGTAAAACAGGTACCCATATTTCAATTTAAAGTAGATATCAAAACCCAGAAAATTCAATTCCAAATTAAATAAAATGAAAGAACGTTTATTAGGAATGTCAAGGCACTTAAAAACAGGCAGGCCAGGTATGTTTAACTATAACACACACTTTATCATATTATATATACTTACCAGATGATAAAGAGTAGTGGTGACATCTATCAAAAAGAAAGGAACAATTTTTACAGCTACAGGGCTGCCATCTAAAAATTCAGAGTTTACCGTATTCCAGTCTTTCTCAGAGCATAAATTCTAGGTAGGAACTTGCTCTGCTATACATGTGTAACAGTAGCCGCAACAAAAATCTTTTATTTCAATGCCTCTTTTATTTCAATTTCCAAACACTTCTTTTATTTATATATTGCATAGCATTAAAATAGGATGTCATTCTAGTTTAATATTTTCATTTCCTTCATTTGCAAGGCAAAGAAATTAAAACATCCAATCACATACTGGATTTACCCAGAATTAGTTCCCAGTTCCATATGAAGTCTTATACACCTTCACATACCTCCTGTGTTAAATGTTAAGACCGAGTTGCTCTTAGTGCTTCATTAATGAGTGGATGCCCTTAGCCTGCACACTACAAGTATCAGACCACAAGGCCGTCTTTCTTAATGAAACACCACTGTACCAGACACCACTGTCATGTGCGAAACGGACAAGACAGCTGGCATTTTGCACTGTCCTCCATTATCATCATTTATCTCTAGATTTCTTGATTAAAAAGTGGCATGGCCAAATAGCTAGGCTACGTTTGGAGCATTGTCATCTTCTTTGGCAATCTGTGAGCAGCACATTAACGTAGCATCTACAGTCAAATAGGCTTTTTTTCACTATTCTTAGCTATTAGAGTTTAAGCACACAAGAGCTAATCACTCGTGTGCTTTCGGCAGCAGTCCAGGGCACTAATTTGTAAAGGGTTTTAACCTGTTACACGGTCACAGCTTAATCTTGGAACCTAATTTGTGCGTCTGTTAAATGCAAACTCCTTGTGCCAGGGGCTGTGCCTTCTTGCCTTTGAGAGTAGTTTCTATAACACAGGTGCAACCATACCAAACAAAACTGATAACCTAAAGCACTAAGACACAAACAGACCATAAGTTGAGCCAACACAACTGCCAGGAGCTTACACCTTCCAAGTCACCTTTGTTAAAACTGAACTAATTTCATAAACTTATACAAAATCTTCCCTTATTCATATCTACGTTCTACATGACAAAAGCATAGGCCATTATCATTAATCCATTCACTCAGATAGCTTTAGTCAGTGACACAGAAATGTTCATAATAACCACAAATGAGAGACAGAACTACATTTGCTTACTGGAGGCCAGAAGACTGTGTTACCAATAATTTTTAATCTATCTAGTAATCCCGAAAGCTGAAAATTCCTTTTAAAAAGCTGTTTAAAGACTAAACAGAGATGTTAAACACCAGGTATATTATATAACCATAAGTAGTATTTATTTTTCCCTCATTTATCAAATGGAAAATGAAACAATTAAGCCTTCCATTCCTTTTTACCGGTAGTGAATATTCTAAGAAGAGGGAAAGCCTCAAATCACCAAAGTGAATGGGGTCATTGACATACTGGCAATTAGGTAATTCAACATTGGGACACATTTACCCAACGGCAGGACTATCTTTATACTGGGGTATTAAACTTCATGGCATGTTAGTTAACATCACCAAACAGTTTAAAAATAAACACATCTTCCTTCTCCCTACTTACTTATACTAGTACTAACAAAATCAAACATTTCAAATATTATTATACTTTCAGAGACCCACATTTCAGGTAGCTTGTAAGCAACGTAGCAGATGAAAACATTGAAGATATCTAACAGCACTGTTTAGCACATGGTTTTCACTCTTTGAACTTTGCAACTTCTTTAATTTTCTTTCCTCATTGTGGTCACATTCTCCTAAGCTGATATATTCTGTGTGCAGTACAGTAATTCTCCTTTTATATACAACACTCAAAACCTTGGAATTATGCCATTTTCATTTGTGCAAGAGATGCAGAGGCAGCTGTTGTCTTTAATGTATATTTTCTCTTGGACGGTGGAAGTTTTTTAAATCGGAAAATGAAGAGTAAAAGACTCATAGTAAACATTTAACTTCTCTGTAACGATATAAAAAGGCAACACTTGCAATATTCTTGTCTTTTGAAAGGTAAATGATGAAGCTCATTACAATTCCTCAAAAACATGCTCTCTCAAGGAGGTAAATTCCTATGCAAGAGAATGATACAAGCCTCTATGTGTTTAGCCAGAAACATATTTGACTTAAAAGACATAAACATAGTAAAGTCAGAAGGAAATAAAATGTGTACTCTTAAATGTATTCTTTTTTGGTCTCATGTTTTTAGCAATTGGCACCTACGTCAGAAAGGGAGGACAGAGAAGGTTCTCAAAAGTCTCTTTGCAAACCCACTAGATAGATAGAGCTTATTTTGCAAGTCACCTAATTAAAGTACTGCTCTAAGTAGATAATGGTGCTGCTAACAGATGACGCCTGTCAGAAAATCACATACATTGATGGACCTTGCAAGGCTGCTTATGCTTCACTCTTCCTGAAATGCAGAAAGAAAATACAGGAGACAGCACTATCTTCCAACAGCTAAGTTTTGTGGAACCAAAGAGAGATGTCAGTTCAGTTAATTGTGCAGAAGAGTCTGTCTTCCCTTTCCTTTCCTGCCCATGAATAACAGAGCAGTTAACAATATTGACATTTAAACCATCATCATTGAGCATCTGAATTAACACCTCACAGAGATGAACAGACAAGTTCACACTTTTCAAATCTACTGGGCTAAAGGTACACTTGGTTAATACTTCTGAGGCATCATAAAATTTAACAGTTTATTTTTCCTTAATAATAGCTATTACAGTGAAGAAGAAGAAAGCAGTTGAGAAAGTATACTGTACTGTTACGTATCAATATTGTCCAAGTTCAGATTAGCACAAAATTGGGTTCTTCCACCACAGGAAAACTTTTTTGTCCCTCTTTATGAGACTGTCTCTGGGGCTTTTATCACCTGTTGCTCTATATGACTACAGACAAACAGTTCCTTTTCAAATAGCAACCAATCTAAGCAGTGCTTTATACAACAGCTAACCAATAATTTGGAAGCTGGGGAACAATTTTCTTCCATCAGCTACTTCCTCCATGGGTTCATCAGAACCACACAAACATTCAAGCAGTTACTACATAGTTGTATGGCACTTAGCTAACAAATCCACCTTTATAATACATCCTCACAGTCATAATTAGAAACAGCACATATATTGGATGGCAGTAAATGTTGTGGTCATCAGAACACATTTATGCAATTCCGGGTATGCCTGCATGGCCTACAGTCAGTTTGAAAATTCAGAGCAAAGGTTCTAGCTGGGAGCAATGTAAGTACATTACAGAGGTTTTACACTACAGAAATTAGCTATATGGAGAAGAGATATTAGGCATGGTGGAACATCAAGGAACAGAGCTAGTGAAGATTTTTCCACACAGCACTATACTGCATGATATGAACACAACCTAAAAGATACAAATAAAAAAGGCATATAGTGCTAAACTTAGGCAATTTAAATAAAAGACTTTCTGGCACCTTTTTTGGTTCTTTGGGGGCAACGATTTTTCCTGGGGACTTTTAATCTACCTCAAGCTGAGTACCTAAACCCACACTGTAAGGAAAACAGGTTTGCACATTACAGCTAAGTTTTTCAAATCTATGAGGGTCACCCAGCTACAGCGATCCCATCTCTTCCTTCTAACTGTCTGCACCACAACGCTCTTTGGTATTCGGGGCATGTTAGATTTTAAACTATAGTAGGATAGCTAGGTCTTCTTTCTCCCTCTTAATTAATTCTGATTCTTCACCTGTTTTCCACTTCATATTCCCAGAGACATAAACTGTAAAAAATTAGCTCTTACTTGTATCTAATAACATCCTCAGTTGAGGAGCTCATATTGGAGTCATACTTGCTTAAGAGATACTGAATCCCCTTGACTGTCTGCCACAGATATTATCCCTTTCAATTTCCAATTCTTTTTATCACAAACCTTTCTCTATGCTACAGGACTGAGGAGATTACACAATAGGTGCTCTAAATAGAAATGCTCCAAGATTCTTAAATCTCCGTCTCAAATTGCTTCTTAAAAGTCAGTCAACTTCGAAGAGTTTTTGTAACAGGGGAGGTCTTAGTGAAGCAAGAATTTCCAGTTTGAGTTACCTAGCCCTTTAAATTCTGTGTACCATCCATTTATACACATAATGCTGACTGAGAACTACATTCTGCTTCTATCATTTTTTTCTCCACAGTCTTAAGTGGGGTCATCTCCCTTATCACCAGGGAATCAATGCCAGGTTACTGTGCCATCAATTTAATTGAGGGGAGGGCTGCTTAAAGCATCTCACATTTCCCATTGAACGTAATGGGATTCTGCCTCCTCCTGACCTGTGGTGGTGAAGGGACCTTCCCCAGGTGAAGGCCAGACTGCAGCCCAGCCACCCCTACCCCAAATCCCACTGCCCCTCCCTGCTCCCAAACACCGGGGGTCTCCGTTAATCCTCCCTGTCAAAGGCAGCTGTGGAGACAGAGGGGCTTCCAAGACAAACATTGCCTCCCCCATTCAGACATTTAAATAGCATTTTGTAATTTTACCAGGCACATGCTCTCCAGGACACTATATGCATTTAAGAAAAGCTACTGTGGGAGAAAAAGAAGGAAAAAGCACCTAGCTTTCCAGAGAGAGTAAATGTGAGTAATTAGTCATTAGTAGTAGGTTTTTCTTGTTTTTTAAATACACGGTAAACAGACACCTTTTGCTCAGCAATCTTGATGCCTGCCATCCTTAATGAGGTTTTGGAAGTAGGTTATGATTTCTCTGGGAAAGAGGATGAAAGAGCTCTCCTTCCCCTGTCCCTTCCTGGGTGCCAAGGTTTTTGGAAATGGCAGATTAAGCTGTGTATTGCTGCAGTCTCCTTTGTGGCAGCAGTAGAAACCAGTAAGTGCTTTTAAAAAAAAAGTGAGAGCATCAGAACAGAAATATAATGGGTTTATTTGCATTACTAGGATTCTCTGGAATGTTAGGGGTTTGCAGTTGTTTTCTTTTTTTTTCCCTTTTCCTTCAATATATGCAAACAATATTGGTAAAAAGTACAATCATTATAAGCATCCTATGCAATGACATATATTTATACATGCACACGACACATCTCTCACCCAAGATAGTAAAAATATAAACTACAGAAAGGACTCTTATTCTAGTATAAAAACAGATATTTGCTAAGAAAGCACACACAGAAAAATCTATACAGTATTTCTGATACCTAATACGGCTAAAATAACTTCTATCACGACCAATCTTCTCTCTTCAATGACAAAACACAAGCTAAATTCAAAAAGCACACTTCAAAACATTGCCTGCTAGCCCCTGAGAATTGAACACAGATTATCTTTCTTTCAGGTGCAGCACATTATCTGATCAACACAACACAAACTGATTTCCATAAGAAATTCTAGCCTAATCATGCAACCTTCGTGTTAATTTAAAAATAGTCCTTGATTTTGAAATAAAGTTGAAAGTATAGTGTCAGAACAAAGTGAAAGAGTTATCATTAGCCTTCAAATGTGACAAATAAGAAAGACACAAACAAGTGTCAGGATAATTAAAAAGGCATTGTTCGCTTTTTAGAAGAAAAAAATGAATTGCACTAGAAATATTAAGCTAACAAAGAAAGAGCAAATATGAGTAGAAAAAATGACAGTTATCTGCAAAATTCATAAATGTGTCTTTTGTATAACCGTAATGATCATATTTTATGCTGTCATTTTACATTTAATTGCTCACCCTGGTACTTTACTTCATAGAAGCCATCAGTACCCCACAGAGCCAGATGCTGAATTGCAAAAAAACATACTGTGACCACAGACTTATAGGAAAGTAAGTTTGCTGAGCTGTGGTGTATGACAAGTTAATTTTTGCAATTATACTTTTTCCAAGAATAAATGAAACTGCAGGTCATTACTATTCTATATCATTAAAAAGAGGTAGAAAATGTTCTTGATCATAAAGGCCTCAAACTCATTCTATCATTACTTTGACATATGAAAGCAACTTTACAAGCTGCTTTTCCTCAATGTGACTTAATGAAATAAGCACCACCTCAGCTGAAATATGTAAACATCTTGATACATTAAGAAGCACATAACTAGACAATATTGTTATTATTACACAATGCTAACCCATCATATGTCTAGCAGGAAAGAAACGTTAAATGGGCTGCGCTTGCTCACAGCTGTTAACTCTGCTGTATTACACTACATATCAAAGTTCTGAAGGGACACGGTTATTCAATTGTCATGAAGACCGAAATTGTCCCCTGTTCATTTCTCTTCCTAGGAGACATTAAATGTTAGAAATGTTTTTAAAGATAATTAAGCATGAGTAATGTCCATCACTGTCAAGTTGTCTGTGCAATCAAACAGCAAGAAAGCAGACATCATCACAAAACATGTAATGTCTGCTTTCTGTATCTGTGCTTTTTCTGAAGAAAGACTTACTAAGAACTTGAAAGTTGGGAGGTTCTTTGCATTTCAAAATATTTACTGTACATGGAGAACTCAGAAATTTTCAGAGCATTCTTTCTCATAAAATGCCTTTTCATTTTCTGCACAATTGCTTTACTTTCCCATCACCAATGCAAACTATTACACTGAAGTGAGGAAAAGAAGAAATTCTGCTTTCCAGATGAATATATTTACTAAGACAAAAGAATGAGAAGAAAATGTTTCTATTGTCATTGCATCTCTTTGCAATAAACGTCAAGAACGTTTTAAAAAATTGACTACAGAGATGACAAAAGACATCAGGTTGACAGGCAAAGAGCTGGAAGTCCTCAGTTCACCCACCGAACAAGTAAAGACACAGACCCCCAAGCCAAAACACACCCTGGTTTTTCAGAATCTTCTCTGCCAATCCATCCAGTTCTTACTACTGAGTAAGCCAAATATATACTTTATTAGCATACCCTTTATTATATCTCCTAAATTAAGAATAATTAGTTATTTCAGTTTTCTCTTCTGAGGATAAGAGAGTATGGACCAGCAGGCAGGTAATGGAAGAAACTGTCCAATAAATCCTGTGACTGAGATTTTCAAATTCATGGAATTAACCAGAAACAAAATGAAATAGATTTCTTAAAACACTCTGCATGTTGCTTCATACTCTGTTCTTGTCCTAGTGCTTCCCTTCTGAACAAGAACCTCAACTATTCTGAAATTATTTATAAATGTTAGAGGTTGATAATTTGGAATACGTCTCCCTCATTCTTCACTTGATCTCCTTGCATGGCAGCCATGGATCCCTAAGCATGAGACTGTCTCTATTCATATACAGGTTCTGCAACAGCAGCTTCACAGTGTTCTCATAAACACACAACAAGCATCTAAAAACACTTGCTATCAAAAAAAATACCACAAATATTGAACATAGTTGTGTTTTCTCTTGTTTAGGTTACTAAGAATTTACTTTTTCAAGCAGATGTTTTTGTCAGGAAGAAGAAATTAGAATTACAGAGAAAAAGATGTATGGTTGGAACTGCATACCATTGCATGCAAGTCTTCCATAGAAATGAAACACTATCCAATTAATTCTGTGTAGCTACAAAATAGGAGGAGATTGTCGGTAGACAGACAGGGAACCAAGCAGCTTTTAAAATCTCAAGCAACACAATTTTAATCTCAGTGTTTGCAAATCCTATTTGCAAACAAATCATTGCTAAGGAGATAAAACTTTACTATTGTGAATAAAAGAATAATATTTAAATATATTCATAGTACTTAGTAAGAATATATGTCTTGTCCTGGACTACCAATTACTTTGCTGAAAATTTATATATGCAGCATGGAACCTCTTTTTCCAATTTTTTTTTGTTCAACGGAGTTTTAAAGTCATGCCTATTTACAGGACAGGAATAATAATCTTTCCTACAAGTAGAGAAAAAAATTAGGAAACGGGCATTCAGCTATTTTTAATCTAACAATCTTTACCAGAACTCCTGTTACAATCAGTTTGACACATGACAATTACACCTAAAGAATAAAACACAAGAAAGCAGAAGACTGCACCTAACTAACCACCAGCAGCTTAGCACCTGTGTAACGCAGCGACAGTGAAAGGCAACATGTGTTCCCCTTCTGCTAGGAAGGCTGCATTTAGGAAAATGGCAAGAACCTGAAGCAGTTGTTGTGAGGTTACTTACATAAGCAAAGACACGGTAAAATAATCTCGTCTGTGTGGGCAAACCTTTGTAAACTTGTGAGAGTTAGAAGAGCTCAATACAGAGACATGGGATTACCTAAGCAGAACGGTTCACAGAGTCAGGGCTTAACACGAGGACTAAAACCTATCTAGTATCTCTCCCCCTCTTTCACTGTCAGCTTTCATCTGTATTCATTATTTTCAATGTAAAACTGGTTTTGCACACCTCACAATATACATACATTTTATTATATGCATGACTAGAAGAAAAAAAAAAGAGTATTATCCTACGAGAGACTGCTTGGGCTTTTTTTCTGAACCCTTTCCAACTCCCTTTCACCTTCAAACCAAAGGCAACAATTTTTGACAACTAACAAGCAAATTTAAAATAAAATATTGTTAAATCTCTTGTTCAAAAAACAACATTAAAGCCATAATACTGCAGTTCAATACATTATTAGAAAAAAAAATTAAAGCACTTGTTAAAAAAGAATAATGTAAACACAAAAAATGCAGATGCTCTTTAATTGTCAAATATGGATTTTTCATAGCTGGTACACAATTTACTGTCACAGGCACTTCTGTGCTACAGAAGTATTAGTACAGCTATTAACTATTTAATTCTTTAGCTGACACTATGTTTTAGGACAGGGATTTAAATAATTTACTTCTACATTCTACTGTTTAAATTTTGCTGCTAGGAATTCATGAAACGAAGTTGGAGAAGAAACACATGATGCTTGTTGATAGTGATATAAGACAGGATTATTATAAAAACCAATTATATCTTTTCATTCTCTTTTGCTTAATTAAAGCAAGAAGAATCACTATCTTTCTCAGCAGTAATCATGTGGAAGCTGTATAGCACAGATACAGTAATTAACTTAACCTTATCACTTAACTCTATTGGGTCATTCAAGTGAGCCACAGTATCAGAGCTCAGAATCAATGCTGTAACGCCAACATCTTCGAGCAGCTCAGAGATTGAATAATGCCATCTGTAAATGGACAGTCTTTGTTCCTGCTTAGCTATGCTGGATAAATGTTCCTGCTCATAACTTTAATATGGCAGCTTAACCATTTAATCATTGTACATTAATACATTATCAATATTGTGAACATGTAAGTACAAAATTACTTGTCAAAGTAACCAGATATTACCGATTTTTGTGCATAAATATGATACGTGTGGGATTTTGCCTTAATTATTTATTTTCATGAAAGAAGATATAACCCACATTTTTTTTTTCATTTCAGAGAGATTGAAAAGAAATGTAAATGTAAACATGTAAACTTATTTTTCCTTCATCTAAAGTAGATTTTTAAAATGAATAGGAATGTTCTGTATTTGCTTTGTTAAATTAACCAAGTGTGCAAAAGTTTAGTGCATTCTAGCTATACAGGGGATACTTGGGCATCTGGGGAATTTTCATAACTGAAGACTTGTGCTGTATCACAACAAATTAAGCGTAATTAAACACTCTGTTCAGTGTCTATTGTTAATTGCAGCAGCTAATTTGATGCTTAGTGTTATGTTCCGAACTATTTCCAAGCATGCAGAATTCTCCAGTTAAGACTGCTTGCTTATAGTCCTAAATTTATTTTTTTTCACTCTCATTTGACACATTTTAGCTCATTTATTACTTTTATTAAATGATCAGAAATTCCCTTGCCAACACAGTACTTTGAGGTCCTTCACTTTCACCAAGTCAGACACTAAATCATAGGGGACAATTATCAGCAAATGCTCTCCGACAGGCCCTAAGCCTGCTGAGGTAATGCAGCTGACAAACTTTGATGCGCCATGCCCGTGCACATTATGTTCACGTAGTGTGTACATCTGGGCACCCTTTATGGCGATGCAGCAAACAGCCAATCATTTATTCCACTCTAATTAGCACACATGTAAATCCTCACCAATCAAGCCACTCACAGGGTTACCGTTGTGGCAGCCATACAGCAAGCTGGCAGGACATGGGAAGAAAGTACAAGAAGCAACTATTGGGTTTGATTTGAACCTGCCGTCACGCCACGGCAGGTCCCCCCAGTCCTGACTGTAACCAGCTCTCCCCTTCACAACCCATCATCGAGCTACACGCGAAAAAGGTCATCGGGCAGACTGCCGACCGGCCAAGATGCTTTGATTCTTTACAGGCTTTGGGAGCACACCTGAAGCGACACGCGTCTCCGATAGCTTACAGCGCAATAGCTGTCGCAGGCAAAAGTCAGGCGTAGCTTTAAAGCATGCAGCACAGCATGGAGTACACGTTACCTCAAAGAAGCACTGTCCACCTCAATATTTTAGACCCCGTTATGTCGCCAGGAAACTATCTGCCAGGTGTCAGCATCCCTTTTCTTCCTCACAAGCCCAGGTGCCTCTGCGGTAACTCTTTTATTTTGAAATAAATAGCAAATGCCTTCAAAAGGACAGATTCAGGCATTCAGAAAAACTACTGAAGCTGGTTTATATTATGCAACTCGAAAGAATACAGTGTGCTTTGAAATACCTAAAGTGGTTAGCTCCCATTTCCTAAAATTGAATCAAGTCAGTATGTAACACCCTACAGTGCTATTCATTACTAAATTACAAAATGCTCTATTTCAGAACAGCTTTAAAATGTGTACGCATATTGTCAGAGATACGACAGTTAGCCTAATAAAAGTATTCCTCAAAACAAAGAGTATTGCTTTTTAGAACAAAAATCTACTTAAATCTTGTACCTTCGTGCTTTCAGTGCTTACTGCAAGAAAAAGAAAAAAAAAAAGAAGTAAAACTGCATTTAGCAGTAGGATTTCGTTACGCTTATTTACATTTTTACTCAGTAGACTTAAAGGATGGAAAGACACATCCAGTGAAAGCATCTTCAAACTTCTCACCATTTATCTTTATCTACATCTAATTAAACATGTTTATAAATTGGTTTGTTATATTATACAAATTAATGAAGAAACTAGCTATGAGAAGTTTGGCATTCGGTCATTTTTCAAACACCTTGTCAATAAATATCACTAGAAATAATTATTCTTGTAAATTTATATGGACAACCAGAACAGAGGGATAGAAAGAAAAACTAAATTGTGGTGGTTAAACTGGAGCAAAGACATTAGGATAAGAAAAATCTGCTCAAGAATTAAGAGTCACACTTTTAATGAAATTTTACAAAAGGAAATTTAAAATGAGATTATGTTCTCTCAGTAACACAAAACCAGGAAAATAACACAGTGAGTACTATATGCCTACCAAAAACCAAGGAAGCAAGCAAGCAAGTATATTTAGCATATTTATCTCAGCTTCCATGAACAGAAAAATATTGGGGCTGGAGGAGAGACATTTCTTCCTGACACTATGGATGCTTTCACTGTTGATGCTGCCTCTCCAGTTAGTTTCCCCTTGCTACAGAGCTACCACCAAGGGGGAAAGCTGGTTGTAGCTCTCAGCCTGGATACAGGTAGCCAAGTAGGACACTCCTGGGATATCTGAAAATTAATCACTGAAATTAAATGCTCTTATTCTGAATTTACTTCCAAATGAATTGGAACATTTACATTTGCGTGACAGCTGGATGCTCTTGGTTTTGTCAAGCCTGAGGTCAGGAAGGGTGACCAGTGCGAAGTCCCCTCAAGGGACAAGGGAGTGACCCAGGGTCGTACAAAACACAGCTCTCCAGACCCTGAGGTGACATGCTCTATGGCCAAAAGATCAACCAAGCATAAGATATCAACCAAGCACTGCTCCTGCAGGGATCACACCCTCACACCATGGCTGAGGAAGGTTCTGGAGCTGCTGATGGTGTCCAGCCATCACACAAAGCACACTTGTCCCAGTAGCCACTCAACCCCCAGCCAGCATCAACCTCTGCCCTGCCTCCCGCACTGCTGTCAGACTTTTAGCACATGGCTACAGAGGGTGGAGAGATGACTATGAACACCTCCTTCCCAATAAGTGACATTTTCATGATTCTTACCTAAATACACACCTCTATCAGAAGGCTTCCAGTGAAAAATGGCAGGATATTGTTGGCACCACAAACCCAAGTGCGTAAGGTCGAAGCCATGCCTGCAGGTATGCAGAAGGCAGCACCCTCTCCCCTCGGCTCCTGCCACCTGACCCCTGATTCATATCCCAGGCTAGGCTGGGGAGCAGTAGAGGGAACCGTGCCTCCTGTTAAGCCCCAGTGGGCAGGGATGCTCCCAGCACCAGACTGGCTCCCCCCAGGCAGGCCAGCACGGTAGAGGCAGCGACCCCATGAGCCATGTTCAGATGGAGGCACCTAAACTGCCCATAACAACAGCCTCCAGGAATGGGGTAAGGCAAAGGAAGAGTGAAATAAGGTCCTGTGGTGATCAACAGCTGAGCATCACACTGCTCCATACAGCAAGAAACATCGGCTGCTGCCTCCTAGGCCTGGATAAAGTCACCACAAAGCAGGGACTGCACTGCCCAGAGGGTCCAAGGGGAAGGTGGTAACTACAGCACATTCCTTCAAGCAAAGAGAAAGGCCATAGACAGACAGACCACCTATACCAGCAACTTGGCAATTCTATACAGATAAATGAAAAAATACATAATGATCTTATATTCTCCCTTTCAGATGTGTCTATCATTTTTTTTAAATGCTTGATGCAAGATAGGTTTTTTCCTTTCTTTATCCCAGAATGAAAGAATATTGTTCATGTACAATGTGAAACACAAATGTGAAACACAAATGCTTACAAACTGCTCGAAGCTCATTAAGCATCCCTTTTGATCTGTTAATAAAGTAAATAGAGCAATACATTAAGTAATCTAATACTAAAAAAACTTCCTGTGCTTTTTAATCTGCATATGGTTCTGCTTCTAGATAAACAAAAGTTTATAGGCAGTTATATTTTCCTTTCATTATGTGTCATTTAACTGGAAAACTAAAACATCTCAGTAGTTTCATTCTGCATTCTGAACTGCAGCTGCTTTACATCTTCCAGCTATACTGAAAATGTTTGAAAGTTATATGTCAGGAGTTTTTAACAAGTTTTAACTACAAAATCCACTTGTTTCACTTCATTACATATTGGTAGATGGTCATCAGTTCTCTGACAGCACAGTAAGAAAAACAAAACAGTGGTTGCATCATCATCATAATTTTCTCCAAATTCGACAGCCACAACAGAAAAGGCAGCAATGCCCCTATGCCATCTGCACGTCACTTCAACTGCTCCGCTGTCAGCAAGCTGGGCAGCCCACGACAGTAGTTGGGTCAACATGATTGCCCTGCAGCCTTTGAGAACCTGACCCGTTTGTCACATGTAAGTCAGAGAGCATTATTCTAGCAGTATGCATGGCTCTAGCAGGGCCCCACACTCAAAACATCATCCCAGCCACCTTAAGGAAGTATAGAATAGATATAGGAAACCATCCGGAATGACACATGATCCTGAGAGTATGAAAAAAGTAAATGTAATACAGCAGACCTCCGTTTTCTTTAGGGGGAAAAAGTCCTCAGTGAGGATTAATAAAAATTATGAAGGGAACTGACGCAATCACTGTAGGTGGCTATCTCAGCTCATCTCAAATGCAAAGGCAAGGAAAGCTCACCGTAAGCTATAAAAGGCAAAGGCAATCAGGCAAGAAGGGCAAATATGTAGGAACTCTAATTAATGAACAATAAATGCATAAAATAAACTGCCAAAAGATGAAATCAAAGCAGGTAGCTTTTTTTTTTTTTTTAATGAGACAATACGCTGGTCCACAATTAACTTTTAGGAACAATTTAATTATGACAGTGGATAGCGTTTAAATTTTTTTCCTGTTTCCTATGGGAAATTGTAGAGCAGCTTGTTAAAGTAACAAAAATATATTTTTTTTTCTCTTTAAACATGCTTCCATCAGTTTAATCACATGAAAGACTGATACGCTGTGTAAATTCTTGCCTGTTGAACTTACGTGAACCAAGACATACTACTTAGCAGGCACAGCACTGCAACAACAGTGCCCAGAGAGATCTCATCTACAGTCTACAGGATCTGCCTGTTTATATTAAAGGAAAATTCAGTGGTTTATGATGTCCAGTGAGTACAAAATTTTGTAATGGTAATGACATTTTCTGTACTAAATTCTACCCATCATTTCCCCTAGACAGCATTTGCTATGTTTCCTGGAATGCATGACAGCATTTTAGTATTCTATAGAACAACTGGAGTCCATCTACCCAAAATATAAAAATAAATCCAATTATGATCTAAAATTCCCATTAAGTAAAAAGATCCTAATGTAAATTTATGTTTTAAAATTCTGCAACAGAAAATTAATTTATTTGAAATTAAAAAAGTTTTTTAAGAAGTTTCATCTCTGTATAATACTTTTTGTAAATTTGAGATTATTTAAGGTGAAACATCTCATATTATATAAATTATATAAACTGTTTCACCATACACATACCCCAGGTGTTTTACCTGCCAAAATTAAGCCCATGGCTTAGCCTAAATCATTCATTGACACGAGACAGCAGATGCAAGAAAAGTATTTGCAAACAGAGCAAAGCATATGGCAAACAGCCCATGTAGGCCATCTAGTACAAAAGGAGAGTGGCTATTCCAGAGAATGTGAGTAAAGGACTCAGAGATTGCTTTACATAAAGCCATGTTAGCTATCTATGAAGAAAAAAATTTCTATTCATCACTCTCAGGACTAGTAGCAGTATGTAGTCAAGCTAACATCCTCTCCCTGGATCACCACCGCTGGATCTGATTCTTCCGCACTTACGCTCACTGTTGGATAATGGCTAAAGAGAACGTGGGTGGTTATCTTAGAGGATCTTAACACTACCTTTGCTCCCAAACATACACATTCCAGTTAAGACACTGGATGCCCGGCAGAACTCTCCCATGCCACATGTCTTTTTTCAGTGGCTAAATACAAAAATGACAAGGAATGACAGTCAAAGGCTTGACACGCTCATGTACCTTGGCCTACAGACTCCCCCTGCCTTTTTTCTTTCTTTCTTTCTTTCTTTTTTTTAAATCTGTCACCTCTACTATTCCTGTTTTCAACCATTCGTGTAATTTCATTGTCTGTTATGGCCCTCTCCTTATTTACAGGGCCTGTAGGCATTAATTTTATTTAATATACTATATGCTTGACACTCCACATGGTGTTAATGAGTTGCCAGCTGCCTGTTGTGATACACGAAGTAACCGTAAACCCAGTGTCGCCTTTACTCCTGCACTGGTTCGGTTTTCTATTGTGACACATAAATGTCAACTGGTATGATCAGAAGTAAACAGTCATGACAGACAGGAAAAAAGGAGCTGACAGTTGAAGGTGATGATATCCATTAGGCTTCTTCAGCTGCCACCTCCTGGGGAGACTGCTGAAGGATTTGAAATGTGGTGCAGAGCTCCTGGCTAACATGGCTCTATGACAAAGAATATGCTTACCTTCAAAATACCTGGCCTACCACCTAACCATCTGGCTTATTATCATTCAGATAAATCCACTTATACGCAGAGGAAAGAGAAAGCCATGATGGAACACCAGAAGTGCATAAAAAGGGCAGAAACATTAGTCAATCAGCCCGATGATTCCTGAACAGTTGTTAAGGGAACATGTCATTGCCTTGCTCACTTAACCATGGACATAAAAGAAAAGAGCTTCCCAAAAAGACAGAGTTTAAGATTTCAATTAAATTAAGCTGAATCTTAAAATGTCCATCAAGAGTAGTTAGAAAGATTATATCCAAGTCAATCTTTATTCTCATTTCACTCTTTGTGATAGTAGATTAAACACTTCATTTTGTTGAAGAGAGAACTTTTACCTGATAAATGCAGAAGTAAGAAAAATCACTTAGGTTAAATACCAAGCCAGTTTTCTTACCAGAACTCACTCTACTTGACTTTAAGTTGTGCAAACCAACCAAAGCCTTTATTTGATGTGAGAGGATGACTGAGGAAATCTGAGACCTCCCAGTGAGCACAAGCCCCAGCAGACACCAATGCCTTTGCTCTTTCTCCCCCACACCTCTCTGACACATCCACAAAGATGTCAGGGCAGAATGCAATCCTCAGATGGCACATGTACCTCTAGGCTGCTGCAATTTATGCCAGGGCTAACATAGCTCAACCCAGAAAATTAGAGTTGTAACTGCTTCCATGATCTCCTCCTCCCATCCCCCAACACCAAGAGCAGTATTTTTCCTTATAAGCAGCTCAGGTAATTGCCTTTATTATATACAATATTCATTCCTTAGATTTCCATCACCAATAGAGCTATTATAAATTATTTTAGCTGTACTCTTCATGCTTTTATCCCAGTATTGATTTTATTTTTAATGTAAACTTTTAAATTATAGTGCCAGAGAAACAACTACTTATATAGCAACAAAGGCTAAATTAGCAAGACCTGAGAGAAAAAGTGCTGCAAATATTTGATATGAAACATTAAAAGCTAATGTTATTTTATGTAATACTAAAATGTAAAAAAATGCAAATGTAAATGTAGTTCCACCTTCTAGTGTACGGCAATAATAAAGTATTAGATTCAAGCTTCATAATTAACTTAATCAGATGGAGTTTTCTTTAACTCCCTAATTCCCTTCCTTCAGTCTGAAGAATATAGTCATGAAAAACACCAGCAGATAGTACTGGAAATGTCTCCCGATGTTTGTGTTACAGTAAGGCATATAATACTTTGCAGTATGTCTAGTATTCAGCCATTGCAGTATCTTAGATGTATAGGCACACATGCCCACATTTGCTAAGGAAATGTCTTCCTCTGCCTCTGACACAGGGACTTAGGGAACACCTCCTTTACACTGCTTTATACAGAATTTAAAGGCGAGCTTCTTCTGGTCTCTTTACACATATGCACACATAAATACTGTATGCAGAATCTCAGCATTTGGAATTAGTTGGAAGCAATTCAAGTAAAAAATAAACCTTTTATACCAGGGAATTGCAGCAATAAGTTAAATTGTAATTTTTGTCAACAAGTCCATTTTAACTCTATTGATTCAAACAAGGTGATGCGATGCACTGATTTGAATCTTATACACAGAAATGATATTGCATTAATTGAAAAGTAATTGGATTCTCCCCACTTTATAACAGATTCCTTTACATTATCAAAGTTTTAATCTCAGATGAGTTTTGCAAAATTCAAAAAACCTAAAAATCACTGATTTATATCTTAATTCAGATGTGTGAAATATTTCAAGGTGAGGAATTCCAAAACAGCACACTATGCAGACTGCAATGCAAACATGAAACAAAAGTAAAAATGCTAGCATTTTCTTTCCATATATTGTAGTAAATTAATTGTTGGTTTTGGTAACGTAGCTTATTAGTTTTGCATAATTTAAGTTTTAATTCATCGTTTAATTTTTAATTAAGTAGTCTCTTTCATGATGAGCTTTCTGCTCGCATTTTAGTTAGATGCTAAACATGCAATGCATAAAAGCAATGGCAAGAATGTAATATTTAGTTCATATGATTTCTCTGTGATTTCAGACATGAAAGCAACCAGTTTTTCAGAGTATAAAATAACAGCAATTGTAAAATGTCATATAAATTTTAAATAATTAAAGACCTCTGAAAATATCTGAAAAACTAGTGGGGCAATTATACAGAGAAGAAGAGCCATATACTTAGCCATATACTTTTCTTTTTATAGATTTTGCTATGGGTTTTTTGGTTTGGTGGTTTGACTTTGTTTTGGGTTGGGATTTTGTTTGGGGGGAGGGAGGTGTTTCCCTCCACAAATCCTACAATTTTGCTAGAGCTATAACACTGGATTTCACAAGTCTATCTCCCTATCAAACATGATGAATTTTGCAATTCCAAATATAGAGAAACAGTCTAAGCCCTGAGGCAGGGGTACATTTATTTTTGCATATAAATAAAAAATGTAAGAATAAAAACTCTTTAAAACTGAAAAAAAACAAAATTCGGTAGGAATTGCAATTATGTATGAAACTAACCTGAATGTTTAACTATGGGTATTAAAAAAAAAAAAAAATTTAAGAAAAAGTCTTGCTTATCATAGACTACCAACTGCTTACTGGAAAATTCACTTAATTACAACATTGCAAACTCCATGGACATGACTTCGTTAAATGTTATTGGTTAGGTTTTCTTAATATTTATTGAAGGGGGGGGGGAACAAATCAAAAAAACCCTTGTTTTAAGAACATATCTGTCAATTCAACTGAATATTGGGAGTGCTCCCAGAATTTGTCAGGTCCACAAAAGCCTGCCTTCAAGTTGCAGGAAGGTTGGCATCAACATACCTGAGACAACTAACAACGAAACCCAAAACTAACCTAACTGCATATGCTTTTTGCAGACATAAACATAAATACATAAATACAAGTGCAACATCAAGCAGTAGGTTTTTATACCAGAACTTTTTTAGTTACCAGTAAGACCTCTAAATTTAACTCCAAGTAGTAACATCTGTAGTGTCCAGAAAGCATTCCCAGACAGAAAAGTACCATTCCACTGAGCAAAAGACATAAAAATACACCTATACATACACTTTTCCTAAATTAAAGGGGAGCAGCTGGCTATTCCAGTTCTGGAAGATTCTATGATTCTGTGGTTGAGGGAAGGTTGAGTAACCCCCACATTTTAAGTCTCTAAACCTTGCAGCTTATTTTACAAATGAGTACATACTATCTGGATGAACTGCTGTGAAATTAAACCTTAGAAAAGAAGAATGCCTAGGATCCACTATACAAATTTCAGTTTCCCTATTTCCTCAGAAGTTGTTAACTTTTGAGAGCGTTCCTGACAGGAGGTCAAGATCTCCCAGCAGCACCATTGCTGCCAGGCTCCTGGTTCAGTGGCACAGTGGAGTGGTGGCCCTGGAGGCTGCAAACTCAGATAAACTTCCTCAAGCAAGATGCCATGAAATCCCAGAACACTTGCCAGGTAAAAAGGCAGGAAACAAGTCAGAAGTTTGCACTTCTTTAGAATGTTTCATGTTGGGCAAGTCCACATTCTTTAAAGAAAATGTTGATAAAATAATTTTTAACAGCTTACTTGTTGCTCAGCCAGGTTTCTGGAGGAAATGAGGGGTAATGAAACCTTGCCTGGAGATCCCAGCCTAGAAGCTGGCCTGCCTTAGGGTTGGAGTTGCTCTATGTGAACTGGGCAATAGCCTGTTCTTTTAAACCTGACTACAGGGATCAGTTTCATGATCTGAAATAATGAAGCATCCAGTGGCTGACCCCGAGGTGCACAGTAAAAGTCTGTCAGGGGAGATACACATAAAGATGGGCTATGCACAACTTAACAGTAGACTACGGTTTGTGTTTGCTCCTGCTCAACAGGAAGCAGAGGAGGAAGCCCTGTTTTTACAGACCTCTGCACTGTTACAATAGTTTTCAGCTACAAATAAACATGCATGTCAGAGCAAGAAACTACCAAAATAGTGAAGTTTAGATTAATCACACTGGTTCCTCTGCTTTACTGGGACTTTGACATTGTTTTGGATCATTTTGGTTGTGTTGTGGACTTTTAAACACATAGCTAAACTATAAAGACTATGATCAGCCAAAAAAAACCTAAGTTCTGAGAATGTTAGTTCTCTCAGTCTGGCTAGCTTCCTATTTAAGCCAAGTGTTTTGAAGAAATCCAGAAGGGCTACTGAAGCTGTCTATATTATTTTAAGACTTTTTTTGCATGAGGCTTGAGATAAAGTATGTGGAAATCCTAATGGAAACTCCCAAACCCACCTTTAAAGCAAGCAGATGACAATAAGAAGTAGGAGCTATAGAAGACTCAGGGTGAGACCTAGTGGTATCACTTCACTTACGTCCAATTAAACTTTCCGACACGAAGACCCGCAGCTTTCACTGCAGGAAATGGTCACTTATTAAGGAGGTTACAACAGCTTTCTTTTCTAGAGACAAAAACATGAATTGTAGTATTGATGAACTATCCAGTAGTTCCCCATCAACTATAGCACTGCAGAAAGAAATAAAACTTACTGAGCAGTTCAACACAGGTTTTCTTTCCCTAAAGTGCAGCAACATAGCACATCTTCTCTGCACCTTCAAAATCTGAATAATTGGGTCACTTGTCCTGTGTGAGTAACCTATTTTATTGTCATATTTATATAAACAAACAATTATACTTAATAATCATTCATGCTGCTTGACTTACTAATCTTATCAGATAACAGAGTGCGCTTCAGCAATATAAAAGAGCCATGACAAAAACTTATCATCTTGCCTTCAGCTGTATACAAAAAAAGTATTGGAGAGAATGATGATAAAATGGAGAGATTTCCAAATTCACACATACCTCCCAATACTGGAAGTAAGGGACAGAAGTGATTCTTGTTTCCCCACCCATAGACACAAGTAGCAGCAGCCTCTGTCATTAGAGGATCCATCAGAGGGCTATACAGGCAGATCAGTATTTGAGTGCTGGTGACAAGGAGCCACTAAAACAGGGAAGGTGATGCACTTGTGGTAGAAACTATTATCTTCCATTACTCAACACTGAACATCCATTTTGAAGCAAAATTATGGTAATTTTGAGTAATAGCACTGCTGATGCCTCAGTCTACATTACGCCAAATATGTCGTTGCAACACAAATGCCACGTTTAAAGCTGGCACTCTGGTTTGCCTGAACGTGCTGATGACCCAGAAAACACTATGAGGTTGTAAGAGCTGGCAAACCAAGCCCAAAAGAAAACTGTAATTCTACAAACAGTGGTGTTAGTAAATTCTGTCTTCTCATGATATTATGTCTCAAGAGTTATTCAATCCCCACCTGGAGTTTCCATTGCACAAAGCGTTCCTTTTGCTGTGAGGATCAGCAAACACGACCAACACACACATACATACACAAATTGGAGCCTTTTTTTCCATCAGGGCACTTACCAGGTTTTTTTTTTTAAACTCACCAGACACCTATCTTCAGAAAACTTTCAGGAACAGAGGCCACAACCTAAAGTACTATAATAAGGTGTAAATCATGCCTCAAAGACAGATCGATCAAAGTAGGGGAAGGTAGTAGGCTGTTCATCCCTTGAGGATTTAAGACATTACCTTCAAATGAAAAAAAATAAGCATTTTAAAATTTCGTTTTCTTTTCACCTAAGGCCCTAGCAAACAGTATAAATTTTGAGCAGCCATATCTATTTTTCAGTTGCTAAACTGGCAAATGTTTCTGGGCATTGCCATATTTCACAAACCGTAAGGGGTTTTCTGTTGTAGTTTTGGGCCCAGTGAGATTCAGAAAGTACAAAAGGGCACATAAGATGCTGTACATTTTATACCCAGTAAACTCTGATCTGCGATTGATTTATACAGTGTGCTAAGTCTTTATTTCTTTTCCTTTAGCTTGGCAACATAATTTCACTTTGATGGTCAGCCTTTCAATTAATCAAAGTGGACACAGCATTTGCAGCTTCTTTTGAAGTCAAAAAGAATTGTGTGCTCAGGACCTCTTAAAATGAGACCACTTATTTAGGTACTTAAAGATGGCTGTCAACACCTAACTCCAGTCTCCTAAGTTTGAAATTGCTGACTTTAGTAATTTGCCCAAGGAAAGTCAACCTGGGGCAGAGAAAGACTACATGAAATCTTACCTCTCATGACCAAAAAGTCCTAGGCTCTTAGTTATACGTGCAGACAAATCTCTTTCTTGACTGGTTTGCCAGTACTGAAACACATTCAAGTGTGCAGCAGTAGACCATTCCTAATACACTGGTTTGGTCAGAACTGTTTTCTAGGGGGATCTTACGTCCAACTGCAATTACGTGATAACGGAATCCAGACATGAATTTATAGAAATCAGAAGAACACAGCAAACTTATAAGGCATTTCTCTGTGTCTGACTGCTCAGATGAATTGCATCCAGGTCTGCTGAGCGCCGGCTGTACTGTGCTTCATTTTGACACCCAGAGGTAGATAGCCTGATACAGGAAGCACTAGCTGACACTGCAGCCCAAGCCAGCAGTGCTCCTCCTTTGTGGCACAAAGTGTTAACACATTCACAAGAACTCTCCTCATAAACTAAGAAGTGCTAGAGCACTTTAATAAAGACTAGAAAAAAAGAATTAGCATCAGGGTGGAGTTGATACATATTCCACTCCAATGACTTTTTTCCTTCAGTTATGTGTCAAACAGCTTGTCTGTACTGACATGCAAGTGTAGCTGGCACGGATGACAGGAGATGATGTGTTACATGAAGGAAACCACAGAAGTTCACATGGGGGCCCATAGCAGGCTGGTACCCTGGTCGTTAGGCCATAGCAGAGCCCACAGTACCAGGTTACAGCGGCAGCCGCTACCTGCCCTTGTTAAATCAAAGCTAGCAGAGGCATGCCTGAACAAATGCTTTGCTTTGCTCCACAGACCTTTTACAAGACGTACATGAACTACAAAGGTCCAGGAAGGAGTTATCGTGCTAGGAACAGTGAAATGGATTTTACTTCGTAACTTGCAAGTCATCTCAAAAAGCCACAAGCACTTTTCACTTCTGTTTAGAAAATGCATCTTGCTACTTCACTTGTAACACATAATACATTATACCAGAGTATGGCCGGTAAAATATTTGCTTTGTAAAGTGCGTACTGATTTCAAATACTCCTTTCTCCATTAGAGACAGATTTCAAAATAAACTCAGTACTTAGATAACTGCAAGCATACACCGCTATCCATCTAATGTTAGTCCACTTTTCCTGCAGTAAAGTATTTTGCACTTCATATATATTATGAAACATCTCTCCATCCCAATATTTTTGAATACCCCTACCAATTCCATTGGTACACCAGATTCTTATACCTATTGGCCTTAATCGAAACAACAGAAAATAAAAATCCCTCAACAATTTTCGAAATGAGGAGAGAAGGAAGCAACTCAGGAAATACAGAAATGGCAGCACCTACCCACACCAGAATAAAATCTCGATAACGCTTCGCTTCAGCGTCACAGGAGGAGATATAATCAAAAGCTTTCATAGCTGGCTTATGTCTCCATCTCCAAATGTAATACTGTTACATTCGGGTATTTTCAAAACCTGCTGATATCAAGTTTTTAGTTTAGACTTCATATTTTGAGTCTGGGGTTTATTATTTTTAAAAGTTTAACTGCATCACTAAGAACATTACATTTCATACATGCTGAATTCTGCTTAAAATACTCAGTTCATCTCCCTGTCAGGTCTCAACTTTTGCAACAGCAACCACACAGTAAATCTTCACAATAAACTGGGATTTACAGGTTACTACTGGTTGACAGCTGAAGTTAAAAAAAATTTATATCTACACTACTCACAGCATGAGCAAACAGACAAAACGTAAAATAAGAATCTCTAAGATAAGTGATCCATCAGCTACAACATTTAAAAGAAAGAGATGTCAACCAGTCCACGGTATAAAATTCTTAAAATTAGGAAATTGCAATTTTTAAAACGGAAATTTGTGAAATGCAGATAGCAGTAAATTGAAGAATCTGTTCAATGTAACACTGTTGCCCATGATAGCAGCTAGCCTACCACTCAGAGGTTTATCAGGGGAGAGAAATGACAATGTTTAGTACTCCACTCTGCAAGAGAGAGAAACAAAATACTGTTTTCCATCACAAATATGCTTGTGAAAAGACAATCTCAAATGTCCTTAATTGTGTTGCATTCAGCCTAACTAATGGTGCCTAGACTGAGCAGCAGAGCTGTATTTTGGGTGTATCTTAGAGCCCTTTTGCCCATTTACACAGACTAAGAAGATGCTCAAAACATACTACATTTCCCAGTCTTCACATATGACTTTCTTTTCTACAGAAAGGAGGTATAAAGAGGAATCAGAAATCTCTGAACCTTAATATAGAATAAAAAGCAAAGGTTGACCAGGATTCACAAAGTATTTCTCAGTTTGGCAAATTAAATGTACCTCGTGGTAGACTATCCACTATTCCACTTCCTCCATACAATTTGCTGCACTTCCATGTTGTGTTTTACTAGGTGTTCTGTAAATAATATTATGCAAGAACACAAGGGAGCCAATAATATAGCATAAAAGCAAAAGACCTGCTCCCAAAAACATGGCTCACCTTCCCTTCTCTCTGCAGGCAGGGAGAATGCCCTGCTCAGCACCTCTCACTATTGGGTCAACTGAAAGAAAAGGTCAAACAACTCTGGCAAATGCAAGGCAGCCAAAATTAAGGGTATCCTTAAACACATGAATGTGGAATAGGTAAGCGAGTGCTGCCATGGACATGGATCCAGTTACTTAAATACAAACAACCTGTGGAAATATTTGCATAGCCTATTCAGTTCTGTGAACTGAGTCATGATTTGTATCAGATGTGAGCAAATAACTCACAAACAGAGATTTATAAACAAACTACTTACTAGAAATCACCTATTCAAGTCCAAGAGGCACATTTAAGCAGGAATAGAGGAGTGGTTCCTTCACCACACATCCGTGCCTTCAGCTTCTACATTTGTGCAGTCTAACAAAATTCTTGAGTGCGCATAGCTTGTGGTGAATCAGTCTGACTATGACATGGAAAAATAAACACTTAAACACTTACACAGTTTAATATGCACCACAACTAACCAGTCAGTTTGCCATTACTTGGTTGTCTTAAGTTTAGTAAATCCAGTTATCTTTGTTTACTCTTTGCTTTAAAAGAAAACACACAACCCCCACAAATCTTAAGAAGGGTAATCCTAAAAACTGTATCAAAAATAGGAATGTCAGGAAATCCAAAGACACTTCATCACATCATGCACAAGCCAAGGCACACAACTTATATATACATGCAGATTATATGAAGACATATTTTATATCACATGAAAATTAACTTGTGTTTTAAAGATTAAAAGAATCATCTAGAACACACTTTGCTGATTTGTGGGTATTTTCTATGATTTTCAAATTTGCTGCCAATGACTAAGTCTTTTTAACAATATTTACTATTTGTAACCCATTTACCTGTTGCTACACTTTTCCACCACCTCCCTGCTCCCAGTAAAAGGCATCTCCTTGGCAGCGTACGCTTGCCTCCAGGGAGCTGACCCTCTGCTTTGGAAGGCTGAGATCAGACAGCATGCCATGGGTGTCCTGCAGGAACTCTCTGCGCTCAATGATTTTCACTTTTCTTCTGTTTTCTATTGCTGTCTCTCCTGTTAATACCACTCCTCTGCTCCATAAGTAGCAATCCTTTTTTCCTCTGAATTCTTCTAATAAGACTAACCAATTGCACTCCAAGGCAAATGATCTCTACTTCTGTCAAGCTCGAAGGCTGCAAATTCTACCTTATATCTGAGGAAGAGCTAGAAGTGCCTGAAGCTTATGTGTCTTTTCCAAGTGTATCAGTTGTTCGATTATGAGGTATTACCTCTTCTTACAAATCTAGCCTTTAAATTTTCCACACCATATTGCTCATCTAAAACTGTACTCTGGTTTCCTCTATGCTCTTACGGCAGCCACATATCAAGGAGCATTGGGAGAAGCTCCATTGCAAAGAGGTATCTAGTTATTTGGGTTAAATGTTCCCAGGCATGTAACAAAGTGGTGGAAAAGAAGAAGAAACTAAATGGAATTAAAATTTCTCTTACAAACCACAGCTCCCTGTATAAAGAAAATTGCATGCCAAGAGTCAAAAGAGTTAGGATGCAAGTTCCCCTTGTATCAGTACTTGCAGGCAATCACTCACCTTTTTATGGAGAACAATGACCTTTTTTGATACAATGGTGACCAAGCTTAGAAGAGTAAATGGAAAAAAGTATGAAAAAAAAGACTTTTTTATTATTCCTTGCAATCAAAATGTAAAAATTTAAATGATCTAAAAAAGCACCTCTTTATTAAAGAGTTGACGAAAGTATAGGTCAGTCCTATTATCCTTTTAAATTAATAAAAAATTCCTGATCTTTTAAAATTCAGAAGAATAATGTATATTTAAAATATTCTTTAATTACTGCAAAAGTATTAATTAGCAGTTCATGGATGCATAAGTAGTGAGATGAAGGAATAAGCCATCTACTCACTATAAATATAAGCTTAAAAAATCATTTTATAGCATTTTTGTAGCTGTATGATGTTAGGCAGGTCATAACACTAGTACTTTCCTCTGAAAACCTAATAATTATTAACCTTTTTAATTTTTAAGCTGAATATTGACTTTGCAATAAATTGGAGTAAGTTCAATCTTACAGTCAATTCCAAACATGAAAGAGTTTCTCTCCCAGCCACACTGACCATTAGCACTAATTTACAGATATTTTCTTAGGCTTGACTCAAAGACAAGTCTGAGTTATCTCACTGTAAATGATTTTAAGTAACAGCACAGTAATTCATATATAAAGCACAGAATTATAGATACATAAAATCACTATTTTCTCTACCAAACTATAAAAGGATATTAGAAATTATTCCAAACTGCATGGGAAAGCGTTAAAATATACAACACAATCTTCCTTCCACAATAAGGCACACAGGTACAGAGGAAAAGTATGTGGTGCAATTCTGTAACTTCAGCCCTTCAGGAAATGCGGTGGGTTTGCTTCTATATTTTAAGGCTCCTGTTCTTCAGTGTTTGTTGTTACATTTTCAAAACAAACAAACAAACAAAAACTTTCCAGTTAGATTTGATCACTACTAGTTCTGTATGCCATCCTTCAACTCCCTAAAGTGTCCCTCTTCTCACCATAAGAGTCTGAATCACAGTGTAGTTAAGAAACTCCCTCTTGCTGAGCCCGTGGGAGGCTGGTTGATCAGGCAGGGATTTCCTGCTCCACCATCCCATTTCCTCCTCTCCCCGTTACAACAGTGAGCCAAGACAAACAGTTAGGTTGCACTAGCATAACGGGAAGGATTGCAATTTCTCATCCTGGGAACCCAGAGAGAGGAAAGAAGAAGTGGCAGGAGAGATGCATTTCCTTCATAGGATATACTGGAGAAATCAATCAACAGACTGGGGAGAGGGTGGAAGATTCAGTGATCCGTGAGAAAAACACTCATGGCACATGGACTGTGGAGACCTGAGCTGAGAGGGAAGAATTCACATTGGCAGTGCAGGAAACCAGCCAGTGGGGTAAGAGATGCTCTCCCATGAGCTGATCCATGAGTCAAGCACAGAGGCTGGGAAGGCCAGACTCAACACAGTTGGAATATGCAGCGTCAGGATTTCATGGGGTCAACAGGGTATGGACCAATACATTCAGCTACAGGTGGGTGAACGAGCTAGAGAAGAGCTGTTAGGAAAAGGGACATGCATACACATGTGTAGGTAGAAGAAGTAAAACATGTCAGAAATAGGATTTTATACCAATAATATAGGAATCTTTCTAAAAAGTACAGCTCAGAACCTCTTTGTTTCATACTAACTTCTCCATGGACACAAAGTTGTCCCAACAGTGCTGAACATTCCTTCCAATACGTCTTTAGTAACAGAGAAAAAAGTATTAATCATGCAAACAGTCATAGGCTTTTTGTGTAACCACACTCCAGCACAGCATCCACATTATTACCAGAATCTGGGCACAAATTCACATCCTCAGTGCTGTATCAGACTCCTTTTTACTGTTGGGAAACTCGCACCACAACAGCTTTACACATAGGAAATCCGGAGTATCAGATATTACATTTATGAGGCTGATATTAACTTCCAACTTCAGAAACAATATTGGATTATTTCCTATGTTTTTATATGTATGTATAAAGATAAAAACCTCCTCCAAACAAACCCTGAAGCACTGTCAAGAAAATTATTTCAGGATATTCTTTTTATGTGGACAGTAAACACCATATGGTCGAAAAGATCACTTGTGTCACATAGTGTCACATGTCTGTTTAGCTAACTGATGAGATATTTGTTTGATATTCTCTGGTATATATAAAAATAAATAAATAAAGGAGGGAAAAAACCCAAACAAACTGAACAAATCTAAATAACTTCCCATGTATTTCTTTCCTCATAATTTCTCTAATTATAAGGATAAAATTCTGTAATGGATATTCATCACAAGTATATAAATAAACCATTACATAGATTTTGTAAATTTCCTGGCTGACAGTTTAATTTTTAATAAAATGCCTGTCAGGACTCAGGCATCTAGGGGACTGCCTTCAACAGGAAATAAATCAGGAAAGAGAAAACTCATTAAATTAAGGTCTGCAATGGAGGCATTGCTGGAGAAGCAACAACCTGCTGGAGTCCCTCCACCCACCAAGCTCCCAAATGTTATGTGAAAACCTTGCTAGTCTCTAAGTGACCAACCTCGCATTCTGATTACATGCCATCCAATTTCTACTACCCTAGACCTTAAATAATGCAATTCTTGTGGCATTCCAACCCTCCAACATACCAACAACGTCTCCCAGTTCTATGCCCTCAGCAGGTTTTCATAACTACAATTTCGCTTTGGGTGTGTGTGAAGCCAGGTCAATAATGAAAATATTTAATAAGATCTATCCTAGTGTAACCTTCAGAGTAATTACCTACTAGACCTCTCATTACTTTTTTTAATGCCCTTTGCCAAATCTGAGAGCCTGATTTTTATCAGTTCTCAGCAGAGCCTTATGCTTCTTGTTCACTAAAAAGAGACAAATTTCCTGCTGATCAATATTTTCCCCCATTTCTTAGGCTGTCTGTTCACACCTATCCTTCTTTTTAAGGTGGTTACTCATCCTCTGAGGTCTACAGCTCTTTCCTTCTAAGGTTTTTAATCTCATGAGCCAGATGCTTAGGCTGTGCTCCACAGGCCCTTGTTAACCTTCAGAAAGAACACACACTTCTTCGCATGAAGATGTATTTTCCACAGCAGCAACTGGCAAGAAGCCGAACAAAAAAGATGTAGAAAAACTCTTATAGCCATAACAGCTCAAAAATAATTTTAAGAATATTGTTAATCTTGGGAAAATATGATTCTTTCAAAAAGAAAAAAAAAAGAGCTCTGTGCATAATAAAACCATCTCACAAAAAAATT
The DNA here is from genome assembly GCF_009829145.1 of Chiroxiphia lanceolata. Taxonomy (NCBI): domain Eukaryota; kingdom Metazoa; phylum Chordata; class Aves; order Passeriformes; family Pipridae; genus Chiroxiphia; species Chiroxiphia lanceolata. The sequence goes on along the minus strand of NC_045637.1, from coordinate 60,275,907 downwards.
GTATTCCTCCATCAAGAGATCCAATTCTTTGTTGAGGTACTCAAATTTAAAAATAACAAAAATACAGATCTGTACTTGGCTTCTGGTTCAATTAAATCTGAAACTATTCTGTTTTGGGAGGTTTGATCCACAAAAGGTCCGATCACACAAACTAAACTGTCAATGAATAATGAACTGGTTGCATAGTGCTAGACAGTCAATGAACGATGCAGATGGTTGCATAATGCCAATAAATATCCAACTTTTTGTTAGCTCTAGCAGATTCTACCTGCTTCCCTGTGGTTATTTTTAAGAGCCATTTTTTAACTAGTTAAGGAATTGGATTATAGAAAAAAATGATTACACTGAACTTAGACGGATAACAATAGAAAGTCAGAGATTGTACTAAGATTAGGTCTCAGTAACTATTAGAAAGTATATCCCTGGAATTGCACTAGAGCTGAAAGAGAAGAGTGGCTTGCCTCAAGTCTTATAATCATGACTAGTGGGTGGGAACACAAGAGAGCTTGTTCCTATTCTTGGCTCTAGCACTGGTTCACTAGATGTCCATGGCCAAATCTCTTTCCATACCTCGATTTTTCTCTGGGATACAGAAATACTCTCTTAGAATGAAAACTGATGAAAATGGGTATGAAAGTGTTATATTATTAAGTCCATCCACCACAAGATGTTCCTTTCTGTATTTATACCCATGTCTTCTACAGATCTCTTGCCTTCATATTAGACATGAGTACTAGAAGCAGGTAACTGACCTTTCCCATATGCCCTGTACAAACTGGCCCATATCACAGCTGATAAATATTAAAAAGACCCATAAATTACTTGAAATATGCTTACAAAAAGCTTAACTCAAGTAGTTAAGTGATTGACCCAAAGTAACATGAAAAAGACAAGGCTTATAAAGTTTACTTTCCACCATAGTTTTTTATCATATGTAATTGTCCTTATATCCTCCTGTGTGCAACCTAATTGTCTCTCCACTCTTCCCCCCCAGCAGAGTTAGGGCTGAAAAAGACTTTGCCATACTCAGAACGCAGTTTTAACCTCAAGCCTGAAGGTGACAATTAACAGGCCTGCCTGCGGCTGCCAGTCCCATGCCACAGGATCCTGCTTCCTGCCTTGGCTTATACTCAGTTTCTGCTTGGCCATAAACCCCTGAACCCTCTGCTGACTCTAGAGGTTACTTCCTTTGCCAGTGCATTAGGGTTTTGGAAGACTTGGCTGCTTGCTGAACTGAATACAATGTGATCTTATACTAGTTATCCTACCTACTCAGCTCTGTTAAAAAAAGATTATAAAAAAAGGTAAATAGGTAGCACATTCTTTGCAATATTGATGAAAATGATGATGATTATTAATAACTTAGAATGTAGATTTGAAGTAGTTGTTTTTAAACAAGTCTATAGAAAAAAGTACCTAGAACTACAAGGTACATCAGATTTTTCCAGCTTGCACTTAAACTTATAAAAATTAAAGCATAGAAGAACACTGTGCTTTTGTTAAAACAGAATGAAATAACTGCAAAGACCAGGAAACAAACAAACAAATAAATGAAATATAGGCAAGTGTTTAATAAATTCAAGCAGTCCAAAATTACTCTACATACTTATTAAAGTGCATCAGATTCTGTTTGGGCTCAAAGAAATCAAAATAAAGTTGTGATCCATATAGAATAAAAGATATCAGAAACTATTTTAGTAATACGCACCATAGCTGAATGATTTCTCCTACCCAAATATCAAAGGAAAATAGCTGTCAAAAGTGTAAATTAAATCACTTTTAAATTGAACAGAAAATTATTTCCTATTTTCCACAGGTTATGATTTGGAGTGATCTTAAACCTCTGGAAAAGAATTTTCCAATTTTCAAAAATTCTGAAGCCCAATTACAAGTAATTATAGCTTTTCATTTTCAACATGATGAAATAATTTGATTCTTTTTACAAGAGGTCTGGTTTAGCTCAAAATAGACAAGTGCTTCTGCAATGAGTTAGTACACAAAGACAATAAAGATCAATCTCAAAAGAAAATCAGGGATACATGTTGGCTATAAATCATAAATGGAGCATTCAGGCAAAAATAGTTTGTGTGTTCTACAAATGCCACTTATTTCCACGGCACATGAGTGAGACAAAGTAAACAGACCACTGACAGTTTTGGTTTTCAAATACAAAATGGGTAAGATTTGAAAGAATAAAATGTATGGCACAATCACTACTGTTAGGTCTAGTCTTAAGGTATAATTTGGGGAAATGGAGTGTAGTAATAAAAGTTTTTCTATATTCTCAATACAGAAGGAAAAGCTGGGACCATACCATACAGCATTAAATTAATAAAAACTTGTTCCCAAGTCCGCTTGCTTCCTCTACCCCCCAAGAATTACCATTTTTTCTTATTCTCTGCTATATCACTATTCACTAAATTAGGAATTTCATTTCAATAAAGCTCCTAAAACCTTTCACACAAAGTCTAAAGCTCAACCACCACCAAGTGGTGGTTGAACCATAAGGTTCTGTGTGCTTTGTAAAAGGCCTATTGTAAGTGAAAATACCCCTAAAATAACCAATACATTTGAATAGCATTATACTACACTAAGATGTATTTGAAGCTGAACTTTTCAAAACCATTTTGCAAATACTAAATGCGGTAGTAAATATCTACAGGTTGAGGACAGAGTTTTGTATCACTTCCCTAAATTATAACTAAATTCAATATAACACCCATCTGCTGATGCAAGAGGAGAAGTTTAAATGCACTGTAGGGAGTATCATCTAAATGCACCTACCAAAGAGAAGCAAACCCTACCCTTCTAAGCAGAGAAGTATCACCTAATCTGGAGGCAGAAAAATCTGAACACACCAGTTCTTAAACTCCAATCCAAGACTGGGGAAGCCAGCTTGCCAGCCAGGCAAGTGTTCCTACCTTCCTCTGGTTTATTTGAAGGTTACCTATTTACAGTGTTACCCTTCAAAACCATGGAACTTTATAAATGTATAAGAACGCACTTGTCACAACATAAGCAGAAACTGATACAAAAAATACTAACAGTGATTATACTGAAAAAAAAAAAGTCCTGTGGAATTTTTGTAACGTAAAGTGTTAATTGTATTATTAAGTTTCAGTCTTTCCATAATAAATAAAATATCTCTTCTTTTTGCCTAGTGCTACAAACTGGTTAACAGTGTGCATACAATGTGTTATAAAGCGACTACTATAAAATTAAAAACTATTTCTGCTATATATCAAAGCAGCTGGTTACTATTAAGCTTTCACAAACAAAAATTAGTAGATTGAGCACTGACATATTCAGCAAACCTAGGTTTCTCTTGTGGTCAAGTCTTTTGGAAGTGAAGCAATTCTTCAGAGACTATTCAAAAAAGTGTCAGCCAAAGGAAAAAAAAACAACCAAACACCAAACAACTGTTTAACCTCTAGTAATAAGGAGAATTTTTTTTTTTATATAGGCAACAACAACAAAAAAATGAGAAAGTTTAAATTTACAGACACTCATTAAAGGCTTTTAATGCTATTTGAGCCTTTGGGGCTGGTGTGTGGACACACCAGTTCAACCAACAGCAGATATAGGAAAGGATAAAGCACAAAAAGCCAGGCAACTAACATCAGAAAATTGACATCTACAGCCCTCCTACACCCTCAGATAAGCATGTAGTGGAAAGCTAGGCAGGATTTACTCATATGATAGAATATTATGTAATTCCATTATGCATTTTATTTTTATGTACCTCTTTTAATGTAATCCTATAAAACAGAAGACAAAAAAGCTCATTCTATATTTGCATAGGCTAGGTATGGGGGTTTTTTTCTTCATGTTTCTCACCTGTTCCAGAAGACCACACAGGGCACTACATCATAGGAACTACACATCCTTGTCTGTCTTGGAAGGTTAAAACAGCAGGACGTTTGGCTGAAGGTTAAAGTAGTTCTGAGACTGTACTAGCAAATACTGCCTGCAGACTATGTTGGGTTTTGTTGTGTTTGGGTTTTTTTGTAATAACAACAATATGGAAAGAAATATAAGCAAAAGGGATTTTTTTTTTCCCACCTCCTTATTTCTACTACCAGAAAGTATTTATTTTTATTAACATTTGCTTCTTGCCAGGCAGTTGATGCAATTAAAACTTGAAGTAGATTTTGAAATGTGTACTATTTTCTCCAGCATCTAACAGCCAAGAGTATGTTCGAACATCCTTGGGTTACCTCATCTAGCAAGACCCAGTCAATGTGAATTGAAAGTGCAAGTAACAAAACAGGAGGCTTTTAGCCTACATAGAAAAAAATTATTCTTAATTAATTATAAGCAAATCAAGAGAAATTATTAATATTAGGGGATAAATACATGATGTTTTTAAATATGCCAAGTACTTCTCCTGTATGTGAGGCCCTCCATTCACCACATGACCCTGGGGACAGGCAGGGGATCAGAGGATGGCTGAGAGGTCTGGAAAGATGAGGGTAACTCGAGTGGGTTGTGAGCCACAGCAAATCACATGGCAAAGTTACATTTGGTGCCCAGGCTCTAAAGAACCTCAAAGGCCCCCTTTTACACCTTCCCAGAACTAAAACAGAAACATTACAAACCTTCAGTCCACCTAAGTTCAGATCACAAACTAAATACCGCTGCCAGTCTGCTGGAGATCATGAAGTCATTGAAATCCATCTTGCCAATTGCATTCTTTTATCGACATTAAGGAATACAAACAAATAAAGGTAATTATAGACTATTACTATCAAGATATCTTTTTCACAGAAAAAATATGACTGCCTCCAATCTGATTTACTCCATCACAGAGGCACACTATTAGTTCAGAAGTTTATAAATTCACTATCTTCCCTCATAAGGTTTTGGACACAGCAACTAAGTAGACATGAAATCCACCCTTGTCACATAAGAAGTCAAGACACAAAAGGTGTCTAAGGCCCAAGAGGGCACTCTTTATATCTCCAGAGAGGATGAAAGGATATTTGGAATTAGTAAGCAAGAAGTACAGGCATTCTTTAAAGAAACTTCCATGCACTGGGCAGGGATGTGAGAGAAAGAGAAAATTTAAATGTACTTTGACTTTACAATTATCTTTGCCTTCAACTGACCTAGTTTAAGAAATGGTTTTACGTAGTTTTATCTTCACTGAGAAGGAGACATAAATAAATTATCGATCTCAATTTTGTTGGCATTTTGTTGACTTATGTATGAGATGATGAGATTTGCAATGATACACTCACTGTTCTCCAGCATCTTGGGACGAGTATTCTTCTAATTGTCTGAATGTCAAATGGAGCACATGGAGGGACCTACTCTGCGGAAATGTGTATGTGTATCTTCTAGGGAGATGGTTGTGAGTTGTCAGTATATAAATAGTACTGTAATCAAGATATTCTTTGTTCAAAGCACAGTCTCTTAAAGTAACTTATGACTAGCAGCAGCAGCAAAGTCAACAGAAACAAAATATTCTGAAATCAATCCTGACAATGTAGAAAAAATATACCAAGATACGAACAACCACCAAATCCTATAAAAAGTTTAGGAGAACTGTGATAACAAACTAATTCTTTACAGTCAAATTAGGTCTGTGTAATCTGGGATCTTTTTTTTTTTAAAAAAATGAAACAAGTAAGGATTTTCAGACAAATAATTTAGCATTTCTATGACCATGCTTTCAGTTAGATGCGTAGGCCCAGGCTCAAACACACTGCACTGACTTAGGCTGTGACACTGCATATCCACTGCATTCTGAAATCCATGTTCAGAAGTCCTCCATTGATTTGCTGCTGTTTTTTTCACAGGGATCTATGCAAGTGCAGCATGCCACCTGAGTGAAGCAACTTGTTTCACTCAACATTATTCTGGAAATAAAATTTAATCTGCTGCTGCCTAAAATCCTAAAACCAAATTCTCTGAAATGTAAAAGATCAATGACATTGGAATCTCAAGGCTCATTACAATAGCTTTGTAATTAGCCTGCAAAAACCTCTCAGAAACTCTAAGTTGAATATTGTGCAGCTGAGTTTCTCTTCTATGAGGCAAATCCCTGAAACGAACAAATTAGTCACAAGGCCCTTAAGGCAGAAAAGTAAGGAAAGCTTCTGTTCTCTCCAACTCTTAACATGAGGGACTTCCAATGAAATTTAAACATTATAAATAGGCAATACTCTATCATACAATTCATAATTAGACAGTGGAACTAACTGCTACAAAATATCATTAAGGCTGAGGACTTAGCAAGGCTGGAAAAAGGATTAGACATTTATATGGTGTAACAAAAATATCCAGAGCTCTAATAATTTTCCAAGATCTATTAAACATCATGTTCCAGAGTTTAACCCAAACTCTAACCAGTCAAAGAATAAGTAGCTTAGAATCATCACAGAATCACCGAATGGCTTGGCTTGGAAGGGACGTTAAAGATCATCTAGTTCCAACCCACTGGCCATGGGCAGAGACACCTCCCACTAGACCAGGTTGTTCAAAGCACCATCCAACGTGGCCTTGAATACTTCCAGGGATGGGGCATCTACAGCTTCTCTGGGCAGCCTGTTCCAGTGCTTCACCACCCTCTGAGTAAAGAATTTCTTCCTAACATCTAATTTAAACCTGCCCTCTCGCAGTTTAAAACCAAGCTTCTTGCACCTTCCTCTGAAACTTTCACTGTTCATCACTGAATACTGAGAAAGGATGGCTTAACAAACCCAGTAGGTCATAGCAATTCCTTTGCAGCTTTAAATAAAATAAGCAAGTTGATCCACAGTCTTCAGCTGCAAGCGGCTAATGATCATGGTGTGTGCAGTCATAAGAATCTAGGAACCAAGAGGAATGGGAAGCAACTTCTCATGGCAGCCAAAGCTATACAAAGTAAGACTGCAATTACAAGTTTAGATATCAATGATACATTGTTGAATAGGAAGGAAAACAGGAGAAAAAAAATTTAAAGAGTTTCTTTGAATGTTGTGTTATTAACGTATTTAAAAAAAAAAACCAACTCATTAACAGTCAAACATGCAAGGGTAAATACAACTGACCTCAGAACTGAGAAGATTGTTTAAGTTGAAAGAAATTTTTTCTCCCACCACTTCTTTGCTATTTCCTCCTCTCGAGGCAGCCCTGTCATATCTGTTCCTTTTTCCACAATGTAAACTGTCCTTGCTGTTCCCTGTCTCTGAGTATGTTCTAACTCTCTAAATCATGTGGCCTTTGTGTTTTCCACATCCCTTACCAGCTCCACAAGAGACGGGCTGTGAGGGGCCACATCAAAACTGACACCTCATAGAACAGCTGGGTTCCTAATGGCTGAAGAAGGCAAAACTCAACAGTAGAAGGGGGATGGAAAAAAAACCAGACAGAATCTTGCAGATAACATAAAGCATCGGTTCACTTTTAAAAACATCAGGTCAAAAGGTTTGAAAAGAAGATGTGCAATTAAAAATGCATAATTCCAAATCCATACACACTAATCTCTGTATGTTAATAAGCCCATCTGTAAAATATGAGATAAGGGTCTAACAAATGAAAAAAGCACCACATTGATAGTTCCTATAAAACACAGGTCAAAAGACTGACTTTCTGTGTAAATATTTGAACTACATACTGTAAGTAACATTTCAGCCTCTGCATGCAATTATTAAATATTAAGTAAATAGCTGCGGATCATATGTACAAAGGTGAATTCAAAATGCAGCAATATTTAAATTAAGATCAAAACAAGAAACAGCCCCTTGGTGTTCTGTTTTTTTCTTCAGAGTGTGGTGGATAATAAATATCCAAGTGCTTTCCAAGGCCTCAGAACAGATTGGATCAGTTTCTTTATGTTTCCTTTTGTAATCCTGTCACAGAAGCAACGTATCAAAAGATACAACCAGCAATTTGGCGGCAAAGAGAAACACTGCACCTCCCTCCAGTCCTTGAAGACCTTTTTTTTTTTCCCCAAAAAAAGCAGAAGGCAGGTCTGATGACTTGCACTGAAGTGTTCAAATCAAGAATTTTATTACCCAATTCACCCTCCTCTGCACTGAGAGCTCCAACTAATCCAGCAGGTCAGATACAGCAAGTCGCAAACCATGGCATTTTCTCAAAAGATTTTGTTTTGACAAATCAAACAAAAAACAAAAACCAACTCAGATAAGCCACTGAAGGCACTACTTGAAAAGAAAAAGCTTTTTTGCATTTTTGGGTAGCTGAAGGTACTTGATTTTGGTTTTGTTGATAAAGTAGAAAGTCAAAGGTCCTTGAATGAACTAGTACAATGTAAGTAACATTTAGAACATTCTTATTTGCCCCTTTTTTTCCCCTACAAGTGATTAATTTTATGAAATAATGCCAACAATTTTTCATAAACTATAATGCAGTCTAAGAATAGGCCCCTGTATAAATTAAACACAGTAGTCACATATTTTGTGGTAGATTAAGGATAAAGCTGCTAGTTCCATGCTGTGCCAGATGAAAAGGAACTGTTTGAGTATTTTAGAGCATGCATATTTAGTAGGCTCTTCAAATTATTTATAAAACTTTGGGGGAAAAATTACTATTTAAGGAAAATAATACCGTTCAGTGAATAAGGAACAAGAAGAAGAAGACATTCAGGTTCCATTCTCAGCTTCCCAGAAACTACACAAATCACTTCTTCCTGTACAGTTTCCAGATCTACAAAATGAAGGTAAAATTTACTAATTTGGTAAGATGCTTCAGAACCTGTATATGAAACATCTTGTCACAGGACCTGAAACATCTTGACATAGGAACTGAGTATAGGAACTATATAGATTTGCTGAACTTCTGCGAGAATTCAAAATCTCAACGGTATGTTGAGCAGCATAGTATATTTATCACATTCTATACAAGTGAGCAACACACATATATTCAGCTCAATCTCATCACATTTAGGAAAACCCCAAGGAAATAAGGAGGGGATCTGAATAAGTATTCAGAACCACAGAAGACTGCCCTGCAGCCAGAGAGCTGTGGTTAACACAAAGCAAACCAATTCTTTACTACCTTCAGCTATGCTTTAGACAGTCAGAGACACCCCAGTCATTGGAGAATGAAGCAGTGATATGAAAGAGCTAAGTACCAAAGAAAAAGGCTGTAAAATCTACAAAACAAAATGGGCATTTACTTTAGCATCAGAACATAAATAAGTAGTAATATTTTAATAAATGATGTAGGTGTAGGGAGCCTCAGCAAGCAGCTCAGCAGTTCCATGTAATACCAGTACTGAGGTCTTCAGAGAGACTTATCCACATGTTCTTACAGCACCCTGAAATGCAATTCACAATCTCTTTTGACAGCCTCAATTTAGACATACCCACCTTTACAGTAGGGACTATACACTACAAATAACTGTCACAACTTATTGAAGAGCTTAGTTACTTCTGGATAACCAAGAAGTCTCTTTGTCTTGAGCATATACAAAGAGATCTCCTAGGAGAAACACAAAAGGTATGCAAAAGAAATGAAGAATGAAGGTTTGCCCTAAAAATGAAACTCACTGCTAACTTTTCTGAAAGTGAGACACTATCTTTCAATGGACCTCAGTGGAAAGTCTCATTAACTCAAGAAGGTGCCACTCAGTAACATTTCTATTGTTACTAATAATGAAAAAATACAATCAAAAAACTATTACACAGCCACAGTTCTGTAGCAACCCAGTAATCAAGTATTAAATAACATGGTTAAAACCATGAAGTGACATTTCAAGAAAGAATAAATATAAACTGATACATCATATCAAACTTTAAAATGAAAGAAGGAACATTCCTGCTATTACTTATTGATCCAGAAGTTATTGATCCAGAAAGATCCTGGCTCTTTCAGTACTCCAGAAAAGGGTACTACCCCTTCCCTGTATGTCTAAGACAGGAAGGATACTACTAAAGAAAGAGTTACAGACCTTAGTGCTAAGTGTAGAAGTATAGAAGATACCGCTCTTGTTAACTAGAATATTCCTTACCAATTCTTACTTTTTTCACTCCTTGAACAATTGTTCATGGGGCTCTTCATCTGCTTCACAATCTGCCCAGAAAACCTTTTTCCTCTGACAAACTGACACCTGTTCCTCATTCACATAGATAGATGCAGCAGTTGTTCATTTCTCATTCTGAACATGTTATAAAAGTTGGACTTTCCCCAGTCAGGCTGGGAAAGAGAAACATACGAAAGGAGAATTTTTTTTCTACCGAGTATTACCAAGAAGTCTAGATAACAAAATATCTTCTAAGGAAAACACTATAAGGCAAGTAAAACATTAGAACCAAAGAGAGTACAAACAGGAATGAACCGGTCCTCTCATTTTCTAGAGGACAGATGATGAATGCAATTCCAGACTCACCACTCTTGGTACTAGCAGGCATGGCTAGAACACACAGGAAAGGCAAGTGGATAGACACGTAACTAGGAAATATCTCTGCAGCCTCAGTGCACTGAGCAAATGCATCTGCCGTCCTGTTTTCCAGGGAACACCTATGCACCTTCAAGAGTTCAGCTCTGACTTCTCCACATACTCCACATTTGGTGGTTGCAGACAGTCCTCTCTTCTTCAGGCTGAGTCCAGCTCCCTCAGCTTCTCCTTTCACATCACTCAGGAAGCCTGAGGTTTGCTTGGGACTGGCTTGGTGACCCTCTGCCAGACTCACTATGGTCTACTGAAGTCTTCCTTGCGCTGTGGACTACAATACTGGACACAGTATTCCAGATGTGATCTCAAATGCCAGCTAGAGGGTAAGAATCACTTTCCACAACCTGACAGCTATGCTCTTGCCAACACAGCCCAGCATGCAAACAGCCTTCCTTGTTGCGAACACACACTGCAATATTCAACCTGTCCTCAATCAGAGGCATGGGGCCTTTTTCTGCAAAGCTGATTTCTAGCAAGACAGAGCCCATACAGTCCTGCTGTGTGAGTTTATTTCATCCTAAACATGGGATTTTGCACTTGCCTTTCTTTGAACTTCATGAGGTTCCTATCAGCTCACTTGTCCTGAGTAGGTCCCACTCAGAGTAGGTCAACGGCTGCCCTGCCCTCCAGTGCACTGACCACCCCCACAAAGTTGCTGCCATCCACAGACTTGCTAAGAGTATAGCAAATCTGTCTGCTAAATTAGCAGTGAAACAGAGAAATCTAATAAGCATGATAATCCAGAATGGCCATTCTACTGCAGAGGAAGGAACACACAGTGGCAATTTTTATGAGAATAAGAGTCTATCAGTCCCAAGAATTTGCTGCATCCCCATTAAAGAGCCTATGCTCTATATACTGAACTTGACATAAGGACTGGCTTTACATGGATATGTTCTACATATCCATGTAAAGTGAAGTCAGTGGTGGTCTCAGATAATATGACGGATTGTAAACAACTGGCATAAGTTTGCTTTCACCAATTTACTGGGGCTGCAAACCTCTTAAAATTGACATAGCTTATTTGCCAATACTTCAAGAAAAAAATCAACAACAAGCTGTTTCTGCAATAAGCATCTTTCAAAGTGAATATCCATCTGACAAAATGCGTTGCTGTTAATGTTTAGGAGAGTTTGTTACAATTTCTTGCAGATCTTAACCATCTTTGACTGTCTTTGACTTTTGATTTACCTCAATAAGAGAATAACAAGGTATTTTTGCCCTTAATAGGAACTGAACTGAATCTGAATCCTGAATTTCTCTTTTAGAGCATGATATGGCCTTAAGAAGTGCAAAGATTTAAAGATGTTACGCCTCCAAGAACTCTGTGTTCATATTGAGACAAGAAACATCAGTGAGCTACACAAAATAGATTTTAATGCCAAATCAATCTCACCAAGAGTGATGGAAAGAGAGTTGCATGACCAATGCATTTTCTTTGGAATTATTCCAACAGAGGAAACAAGAGGAAAGTGAAAAAGCCGATTTCTACCACAAGATTTTTCCAGTATCTCCTACAAAACATTTTATTTTCTCTACATGGAAACAAATCCAGACTATGGCACTACGACAGGTGACAGTCAACTGGAATAGCAGAGGGGGGCTTTTTTTAACAGGCCAAAGATGAACTATCAAGCCTAGTAGCTAGAGATTGACTGAAGAAAAATGTCCAAGCCTCCAATCAATACTGCTTGCAAATTCTGTGTTTGATTGACAAGGAGAAAGGGAAGGCAAGGGAGGACAGCCCACGGTCTCAGATTCCCCAGGGAGGGAAACAACAGTGTAGTTACACATCTGTAATCAGTCACTGCAGGGAGAGAGGAAGGGTGAAGGCCATGGTATCCTGCTTGCCTACCTTTCAGCACACAATAGCTGTCTCAGCTGAAAAGCTGATTTGTCTGGGATCCTCACAGTAAATGGTGTGAACCAGCTTCTTTGATCCATTTGCTGTCCATGACTAAGACAAGCTCATGCTCTGTCCTACCTCTGGAAAGGATCTGCATCTCTCAACTCACTTCACATTATGCCTTTAGTGCCTAATTGAAATACTTAAAGGATGAGACTAAAGATTACAGCCACAGATAATTTTCTCTTTGCTGCTTCTGCTGGAAACTATATATTGGGCACCTGGGTGGGGAGAAGACAATAGGACAAAGAGATGCAGCAATATGATCAAGCAACAAAAGGATCATTAAACGCAGGACACGTGATTAAAAAACCAAAACTCTAAATGGACCTGGAGGCAAGCCACCGGTCCTTCCAAGTGAGAGTGGTGGTGAGTCACCGAAAGGCTTATATTCCTTCTGCCCACATTCTGCATGCACCTCCCTTTCCTAATTTCTGGCTAAATATCTCCTGCTGCCTGTAATGAGTACAGTTTCTGTTCCTATAAAGCACAAACACTTCTCAGACTAGGCTATCAGCAACTCATAACAGGCAGATATCTCAGCGTCTGGAAGACTGTGGTTTTAAAGACCTGACAAGGAATAATATCTGAACTTAGGTGGTAATTAAACTGTCTGAGCAATGCTAAGAACAGATACATTATCTTTTAATATCAGAAATGAAGTACTATTAGAGAACACAAAAGCACCTCTCTACACAGGAAACATACAAAATGGATCCTTCTCTTGCTGCTGGGAGCTCAACAGATATTCCTATGTTTGATCATATATTTGACATCACACTATTGCTTCTACTGACTACTGCTAGCTTTCCTGTGCAATCATGCCTGTATAAATTCGCATTTCTCATACAACTTAAAATGATTTTCAGAAATAAATATTCCTATTGGCCATTTATTATATAATGATTCACGGTAACATTTTCTGAACACTACACTGAGCTTCTAGTCTGGGGAGATGACAGGGAAGAAAAACCAAGAGACTTAAAACTGTAATACGTAGACCACTGTGCTAATACAGGCAGGGGTGGGGGGCAGGAGGGAGAACAGGGGAAAGAGAAGTTCAAAAAAAGTCCCAAGAAATCCATCAAGTTAATAAGTTACATTTTATGTTCTGCGGTTTAAGATATTACAGTGTTACAGGCTATAAAAAAAAACAAAATCATCTGTAAAACCATCATTTTCTGTCACATGCAGCATTTTGATGACTGGTGAACACAAAGAGAGAAATTCAGAAAGCTGTACAAGAAACACAAATGTATTTGAGAAGAACAGAGACCAAAACATTTAATTCTTTGAAATACTCAGTACTGTCAGAAAAATAGACTGAAGCTGTAAATGAAGCTCTGTAACTGATGCTCAAATAGTTTCAGTATCTGATATTACACTACTTGTATATTTTCTTGCTGTTAATTTATGTCTCAGCTGTATCTGAATGAGAGATCACACTTTCATATCTGCTGAGGCAAGGAGCTTAGGACTTCCTTTGTGGTTCCTTTCCAGATCTCTCATAAATCCATTTAAATCGACCTAAAGCTTTCTAAAAATCACCATTTCCTATATTTTTCCCTGACTTCATTGTACAGCACAAAGAGCCCACCATCACAGGAAACAGACAAAATGTTTACTCTTTTCTTCCTTTTGGGAGCCCAGGATACAGGCACACTTTTGGTTGGGCATTCAGCATCTCACAGCCACTTCTACTCACAAACTCAATGATTCTATACACTCCACCACTATTATTTTTTCATTAGATCACTTACCAACAAACTAATTGCACATATTGGAAGCACCTTACTTGTAGATCACTTACTAACAAACTAATTGCACATATCGGAAGCACCTTACTTGAACAAAATAAATTCTTATTCATATAATAATACATTCTGATAGAAAATATCAAATACTCTGACATCTTAACTCTGGTCAGAGTAAAATGCCTTTGTCTAGAGAACTGCCCCAGAAGGCCACCGCCTCCTGCTGCCCACTTTTCTAACTGAACCATTAGCTCAGAAGTGGTAGATAATCATGGTCAAGTTCAAACCCTAATGATGATGCCACAGGTTTTGTATCCTATAGCATCTTCTGTTTCCTCTACTAAACAAAGCCAGACCCAAAAACTCTGTAAGAACTGACAGAAGGTGAGTATTAAATAGCACATAGGCAGCAAAGTATACAAATTAGAAAGCACCAAAAGCAATACTCTTTGTGTGAAATTATACAACCACTTCTAGGACTGCAAGCAGGTTAGATGATCATACTATTTCCTTCAGCTTTGACTCTATGAATTTGTGCTTATTCCTGCCTATTTCCATAAACACATTATGACCTTAAATTAAAAATGACACATTATTTTCGCCCATCTTCCCTACGTAAGAGGCACAGTGACCTAGGAACAAACAAGACTGCCACCAGTGGAATTCCTGCATCATTTACTGCAATAACCGTAAGTTATTCAAGTTAAGAAAGAAATTTTAAAAAATGTTGCTGATAATTCACAGCTCTGCCTCTACCTCTCAGGGGCCGTCTTCCACCCATTTTGTTTTCATCTTGAAATTATTACAGCCAAACCCAAAATTCTGATCTTTCTTTTGAAGTTCTGCCTTCTGTTTTACCATCAGTCTCTGCTACTTAAGGATTTCATTATCTACAATCAAGTTCCTTCATTGGGAATTAGTTCTTACTCCTTTTTCTTTCTCTTTTACAGCAGCAGCTAAGAGCTACATATTCTAATATCAAAAATATCACACGCATACAAATACTACAGTAGGAAATAGGTGACTATATCACCATTTTTGAAGTTAGTTATCCCTCATTTTAGCCTTTGATGGGGTTCAGAATCATGTCTTTATATATATTGTTGTATCAGTTAAAAGGAAAACAATTTTTAATAAGATCTCTGGTTACTGCCATAATGCACCTATTTTATACAGGATTAAGCCTGGAATTAGTGGGAACTGTAGGAATCAGTACTATTATTCTGAGGTGTCGTAAGAACTTTCCAGATGCCACTTATTATCAGATTCTGTTTAGTGGAACTTAGTATTGTAAGCATCTCCCAAAGAAAATACAGGGGTCACTGAATGATGCCTGTTTCATCAAGGATGTTGAAAGCCTGTGGTGCCTTCCGTTATTCGAGAAATGTTCTCTTTTTCTTTTGCTATAGGAAGTCAATACACACTCTAAAAAATGTTGGTACCCTAACAGCCCAAACTTGAGCAGGAAGCATAGTTAGCTCAATGTAAGTCATTACTGACAAGCAGAAAACATGCAGAAACTCTGGTTTAAAAGAAAACCGTCTGAGTCTCATGAAATAACAACCTACGTTTTTTCCTACTAAGTTAAATCTTGGTTTTTGAGTATTGATCCCTGATATGATCAAGCAAGCAGGAAAAAACCCTCTGGAGCAAGTGGAAATAGATGAAACTCTTTACAAAATGTTCAAAAATAAACCTTCATGTGTGACCACAAAGAGTTTGTTACCTGTAAACAGAGAGCATCTGTCTGTCTTCCACAAACAACACAAGGATGTAGACGTTACAGAAATACAGTTGCATTTCACCTGGCAGTTTGATGCAGCGTACTTGCACATGACAACACATTGATTTTACTTCTACCTCCATGCAGACATCTACGTAAAGAAATCCATTAGGCAGACAGTTCTCATCTCTATTGACTGACAGAGTGACAATCGAATACTTTTCACCTTCCAAACTGACTGACAGCTAGACACTTAAACAAGCCTTCAAGTTGCAATAATAGTATGAAACACTTTCAATTACCTGAATCAAACAAATCCATGATCCCACTAGTTGAATGTATTTTTCTGTCTGCTGCTATGCCTGGCTTGGTTTACACTGTTGTTTGGGCAATTCAGACCCCTAACAAGAATGCTACAAACAAACAGCAGCCCACGGTTTCTAAACAATGAGTTATACCTCAAATAGTACTGCTATAAGCATTTTTGTGACCAAAAAAAATAAATGAAGCCAGCCTTTTGAATCGCTTCCTTTCCAGGTTAGCAACAAAGCAAATATTTTAAACTTTAAAAAAAAGCATGGGAAATAGGTATATCATTAGATAAGTGTCTTTCTAATACTAGTAAATGTAAAATGCTAGCCTGCCTTTAAAAGGTGATTTTTTTTTTTTTTTTAGTGAAGTGAAATCATAACAAACAGTATTTTAACTTTGGATCTAAATATATGACCAGTTTAGCCAGTTTTCTAATTCAAATTCCAGGTATTTTTCTAGGTAATTAAAATTTTAATGAATGAAATTTCTCTCCAATTAAAACTGAAATTTATCTAGGGCACAATAATGAACAACCGAATTTGACAGAGAAAAAAACAAATTGGGAAATTTGATTTTTCAGATACGACAGCTCATAAGTAATCAAAACCATATATATTTGCATTTTATAATTTCTAGAATTAATAACTAAGGTCGAAAGTATCTAATGTTCTGTAGACATCAATATGTGTTGCTGCAAGACATTCAGCATGATCAGACTGAAATATCTAAATGAACATGCTTATAAGTTAAACATATACACTGCATAACAGGCAAACAAGTAGGATCAGGGTGCGCTCTAATGTACTGTAATTGGGTTGACAGAAATAAAAGGAAAAGTCAAAGTCCATCAAGAACTGTTCAGTAAAAAACACACAAAAAGCAAAAGATTGTCTTTACAATTGAACAGTTGCATCAAAAATGGTCAAAGCATTTTAAAAGACAGAGTTTTATGTTCTGAGAAAACAAGAACTGAAAATAAACTACGTTTCCATATATTTCCCTTATAAAAACTGGCTTTTAAGCCATGTTATGTCTAAGGAGGTTGAGTGCAGTTACTAACTTTTCCCCTCCCTCTCTAAGCACTGCTTGTTTTGTTTGGAATCCAGGCAGGTAACAGATAATCTCTACAAAAACCCAGTGCTGCTTTGTAAGAGCCATCACAGTTTAAACGTACACATCCATAACAACTGAAAATATTTTAATTTTTTTTTGTAAACAATCACCAGACCTTAAAATAAATTAAAAAAATAAAACCAAAAACACCAAGCCCCAAACAAGCAAACAAAAGAACACAAATCAACCTCCCAAAAAACCATCCTCTGAATTCTGCAAGTAAGTCTACAGTATTTGAAATCACATATGGCATTCTGTTGCTATTATGAAAATAATATTTTAAAAGATTTTGAAAATAATGTCACAACACCAGTTTTACAGTATTAATAATTTAAAGGATATGTAAGAACACGTTTTATCAGTTTGTCTCTTAGAAAGAAATTAAGCAATTAGCAAGAAAGCAATTACTTGAAAATTATAATACTCTTCTAAGGTTACCCTGCTTAGCATTTCCTCTTTTTTTTTTTAATCAGCCAATACTATTTGAAGGCATCAATATAGAATTTACTGCGCACACAACATAAAATGACTCTTTCAGAAGAGACTTGCTGTTGCACACTATACAGCAAATTGATTTTCTGAAAAGGAATGCAGCCTGTACTTAACCTAACAGTGTAACCTTGTTGTACTACATGAAAAGGGATCATGCATATTGATTTCTTTATTACAATTCCTCTTGTGATCAGTAAACATTCGTAAACTCTTCTTCTTGGGAAAAAAAATTCTACTTTGAAATGAGCAAATATAAACAGGCTTCAGTTTTGAATTCTGAAATGGTCCTTCTTTCCATAGGGAGACAGATGCCAGACCATTCTTGTTTTCTTTGCCCGGATTTTAGGGGTACATTTTTTTTCCAAGTTGCAAAAAGCAAGCAAACTGCAATTGATACCACTGACAAATCCCTGGTTATGCTAAACTTAAAAAGTTTTTCTTAAAAAAAAAAAAAAAGAAAAAAAAGTCACAAACTTGATGTACATATTCATTCTCCTTCAAAAATAATGGCTTGCATACAAAAAGAGCAAACCAGAGAAAATAGAGAGAGGCACTATCACAGGGAAGAAAGCGAAAGACCTCGTACAGTATCAATCCTGATAAAACTAAACTAGAATAGTAACAGAACACAAATTTTATATTGCTTTCTTTTGAACACAATTAAACTTCAGAGTCTGTTAACATGTAGTTTCTGGAATCGATGTAAGCAATTAAAAAATTTCAACCAGAATGTTTTGTGAGGCGTAATTACTATAAGGTCACTAGATATTATTTGGAGTCAGTTTAGTTTATCACATTACAACATGACAGGACATGAGGCAAAAATTATAAATTCCTTCCCTAAATCTGTCCTTTTCTGATTTAGATGGATGAAGAATAATTAACTCTTAATTATTCAGATGACTTCAAGGCAGTTTCAGGATTCAGTAAAGAATGCAGTCATTTTAACCAAGGAAAGCAGTCTCCTATCATTTATCAAATCTTGCAACTTGACCAATGATGAATAAAAAAATTTCTGTTTACCCATAGCCCTAACTGCTACCTTAGAGGTTGTTAAGCAACAAAATTTCCTTTAAATTCTACCATATGCAAATTATCAGATGCAATTTGCATTTTAAAGTATTTAACTCTACATATTTATTGGATTTTGAGGCCATGCTGATCATTGATTTATGTGCTTCTGGCAATCATATTTCCATATTTGTATGATTTTGATGACAGTAATAATTCAAATATGCAGAAAGTTGTTCTTTGAACAATATCTTTAATTACGTCCTCAAAGCATCATTGTTTTGCCTGGTGTCCTGACAAAAATGGTTTGAAATGAGAAATGGCATTATGATCCGAAATGCACAGAAGTACATTTGTCCTTTGCTGTCGAGTACCAAATGCACAGAAATGACTTTTCATGTTAACCAATCCTCAGCCCTAACCAGTCTGCAAAGCCCAGCAACCTTGCACGTAAATACTTTATTAATTCTGACACACTTTCACGACAAATTCAATCACAGTTCATAAGATTTCTGTTCAAAATGCAAAACCTGCCCCATTTACTTTGCCGCTAACTCAGAAAGTTTTGCTGCCACATTTTTTTATTAGAGTTGTCACAAATTATGTGCACTCTTATGAAAGCTATCAAGAACTGTAATCATTAAAAGATCCACAAATATTTTGCCCATTTACTTCTCAAACACAACCATCAACCATGTCTTCTGTCACCACTATTGGAACAGTTTGTTTTAATACAAGTTTGGTCACTGGAACACATGTATAAACTTTTTAGAATAATTGTTCACTCATGTACAAACATACAAGAGTAATGCATTAGCCTACACGATGAACTTGTGTTTTAGTTACGCATTCCTACTTATACTAATGTTCATTTAAATATTGTGCAAAAGTCAAATATTATCAGAATAATATAACATTTTACTTTAGTGTAGCATAGATTTACCAGTTTGCTGTTTCCATAAGTAGTGTTCTACATAATACTCTTTCTGCCTTATTCAGGGACAATCTAATATTTAAAATAAAATAAACAACAGACCCTTTTTCAAGTTATATATAATTTAAGAAGACTCTGTTTCTTTTAAAAAATGCATAAGTAGTTCCATAAATAGAGTAGAAATTAACCTAAATTTATCAACATTTTTCCATCTGTAAAACACACAATATTAAATTCTTATGAAATCATTAGGCATACAGTTTGCTTACTCAGAATCAAAACATACTGCAGCATAAATGGATGGTTTGCTCTCTGAATTTTTTGAAAATATGATTCACAAAAAGAACCTCCTTTGTATATTCCATCCTGCCAGTAAGGTAAAAGCAATAATAAAGGTATGTAGCAACAACGATGATGATTAAAAAATAAAAGCAAAACCAAAGGAGAAACCCTCTACTCTCCACAGTAGTGGCATATTGTTTGGCCTGAAAATATCTCAAAACAATACTTTTTCTTCAGAAACACTTGAATATTTTATTTATGGATGTTGAACACGAATTTAGTGCACACTATAACTGTATAAAGCTCTGCTTTATTTTTTATGAGAGCACCCCAAGGCAAGTAAACATATAATGTAGACCTGATGTCAGCCACCTCAGTATATTTGTTACGAATTTTTTTTTAACTCCCCAGGTGGAAGAAAAGAATTCACAAGCTTGTTATATCTACTACTTGTGTAATTTAAATACAAGTTCCTCAGATCAGTAAAAAAAAAAGGAAACGGGTGTAATTTTGTTTGTGTCACCCTTTAAAGAGACATTTGCTATTTTGTTAAATATGGCACGCCACCTTACCAAATCTAAACTCATGAAACTACCAAAACGCATTTTAAAGACAACTGCACTTTTACTGTGATTCTTGATCCACTGTACTGTAAATATCTTGTCTTGTTCTAAGCAAACACACTGTTGGTGAAATACATGACATTTACTGACCAACCTTTAAGGAAATAATTAGATAAAGACAAGCTGCTGTTTTTCAGCCCCTATCAGATTAAAAATGTTTACCGCTTTACTAGACAGGTATGCAGAGCTTACTATCCAAATTATACAAATAAGTTCACGATTAACTAAATGTGTTTGCAATATTATGAGTAAACACAAAATCTGTGCAAGAATAATACACGTCTACTTGTAAAAGGGTTCCACGTCTTATCTTTAAATCCTTCTAAAGATCATAAAGATAAACGCCTTTGTAACGTTTGCATCTATTTATAACACACAAGTGCTGCTGCTGGAGGTGAAGTTAAACCAGCTTTTTCACGGGGAAAGTGGAAAAATTAATTGTAGCCTCTCCCTCCGACACTCCCTAGCGGCTGAGCGCGGAGGGGCACCGGCACGGCCGCCCCGGCCCCGGCCCCGCGGCCACGCCAGGTTTGGGAGGCGAGGGAGGCAGCGCCGGGAACAGCAGCGCCAGCCCGGCATCCAGCCCGGCGTGTGCCTGCTCGGCAGCCCCGTGCCCCCGCGCCCCGGCACTCCGACGGCAGCACGGACGGCATTTCGGAGCGCTCATGCTCTGTGTCTCGGCATTCTCCCATTTAACTTTTCACATCTGTGCACACGAGCGTGTGTGTGCGTGTCTGTGTGTGATTAAATCATCGAAAGGCTACCGAAAAGACACGCAACAATTCAGGTGAAATTAAATCCCGGACAGGAGGGGGGGAAAAAACAGTTTCCAATTCACTGCGACTAGTGAATCGTTTGTGGAAATGCTTAATCTAGGAAGCATATTGCACAAAAACAACACGGAACAGACTTAATAAATCTCTAAGTTCTTTCTAAATAATTAGGTAAAACAAATTCTGAAGGGGTTTCCAAGAAATTCAGGTATGTGATTAGACATAAGTTTACATGACTAGAAATACATTCTAGCAAACACTGTTTAGCATCTTACAGTCCATTCTTAGAAATGCAATTGTTACCCTTTTCCCCCCTCTTTTTTTCCTTTCTGTAGCCCATTAAAGAGCTCCAGCGACTTACTATTGTCCATCCCTTGTCCTGACCATAATTGCCCTCCAGGTACAATCCTTCTCATGATTGAGATGTCCTAAACACAGCCAGGTGCTCTCTAGGGCAGCCAACGTATTTCCACAGTGTAAGGATCGAGTACTGGCCATGTCCCAGTTCCACAAACACCGGAGGGGCCAGAACTAATGCTGTTTACCTTATTAAAATCTGTGATTCTTGACGAACTTCTTGTATATGCTCTTAAGAAGGGGTCAAATACATTTTCCTCTCAGAAGATAAACTCATTTAATGAATCATGTGGCTACAATAAAAATCTAAACATAGAAGAAAGCTCAGATTTAACACACATAATCCAAAATACTCAATTTTAAAACTTAAGAATAACAGAGCATTCATTTATTTTCTAGAATATTCAACCCAGTATTAAACTATAAAACTATTTTGTAAACACATTAAATTTTGGCCCCTAAGACTACAACATTGTAACTAAATGGGTAAATGAAAAATATTTTAGTTACAGCTAAGGCCTCTCAATATATTTCAAGGATAATGAATGAATCCTTAAATCGATACCATAAAATATAAAGAATTTATAAATAATTAAGACATTTATCTTCATAGTAGAGAATAAAGTTATTGTATGTAGTTTAGATATGAAAATGAAATTCCTGTATAAAACTGGTACCATTTTTATCATTTGTAGAGCTCAGTAGCACTGCTTATTAATAATAGATTAAGCAGTTGTAGCCAGCTATATAAATTGGCAGTTGATTGCAAAGGGACCTAAAATTGCAATAGCACAGCATAGCAGTTAATGCAAAAAATGGCCCTTTCATTTGTAAAATAACAAAAACCCTGCACCTTAAATTGCTGCGCTCAGCTTGTAGCTGTTGTAAGGCAAAAATGAAAGTATTAGGATAAAATTAAAGTGATATGGTGGTAGCATTTACCAGTAAATATGAGTACAAATAAAATTCAGTTTCAACACTTCCTTCTCATTGAAAATTAAAGCAAAATATTCACTAGTTTTCATGACGAATTCAGAATCACTCGATCTGAGAAAGTCAAAAGGCATATCTAATATTTCAATGTTGTACTATGAGCTACTTCATACAGTACAAACGAGTAATGTACCTTTGAAAGAATTCCACTCTGCAAACTGCTAATGAGTTGCTTTTCAGAAGCAAGCTGCTTTTCCAGGGGCTTAAAAGAAATTCCTTTGTATCAACTTAGTTGTATGCAAATTAGGTTTAAAAAAAGAAAGACCTGGATGGGAATTGAGAATAATGAAACATTGTTGCGGTGCACAACATAGATGAAATGCAAAGGTAAACATACTTTTCTATGTGTTAAAGTCACTGCTTCATGCTTACCACTGAAAAGGCTTACTAGAAAACATCTGCTTCTATAAAAGCTAAAGTCAACTTGGCAAAAGCAAGTGCTAAACGGACAGTTTCCATTTAAAATGCCTAAACCTAGGAACAAAATTAAAAGAATGTTGAGACTCTGAAATATCCACTTTCATAAAAGTAACGTACAGCTTTTCAGCGATTGAGTTCCCTCAGTGTTTGGATAGTATAAGCATTCTTCCAATCAGGCACAATTAAAAATAATAGAAAAATGCAAGAGACATGACAGTCACTTACATTACAAAACCTTGACCAACATGACAAAAAAATATTATAACATTTTCCTGTAGTTTGAAAAAGGTGTACATAGAAAAATAGTGAATAGTGCATGACTAAGCACATGAAATAAGAAAAATGTACGGGTCAACTCGTTTATAGTAATTCAACCTTCATCTTCTGATTTACTTACTGTAAAAAATCTATTATAGCCACAATTTGGTAGTGAACTGTAGCCATCTACTGGAATGAACAGTTAAAGCAAATGTTTAAGACAATGTTCCTCCCCAGGAATTCAGTTGCTTTGAATGCTCTAGTATATCCCAGAAAAATGAACGGTGTTAGATGCTATTAATACTGGAAAAGGAATACCTCTCTGAGCCAGTGCAGGCTAAACAGTGTCAAAAATACACTCATTCATTTGGCAAGCACATTTAGAAAAAATGCAATACTTCTTACAATAGCAATGCATAGATTGTTCAATATAAATGGTGAAATTTTATGTTACGATCACTGAATTTACATTTTCAAAAGCATTTAATAGCAAGTGTTTCAGGTGAAACAAAATACTACTTACTGAATACTAATTTTAAAGTAAATAAAATTGAATAAATTCAGCACATTATTATTATTACTAGAGGACAGTGTATTTCATTAATCATCATCAACACGTAAAATAGTTCTAATAAGCTTAACTTTATTTTAAAAACAAAAAAAAAGCTAAAAGAAAGCTAAAAGATCGACCCATACCAAAATCTGCTGCTGTTCTGAAATGAGAGAGCTTATCCCAATACTTATGGCAATATTCTGAGTATAGGCACTCCAGTTACATCCAACTTTCATGAGGTAAGGATTACTATTCCTAGAGGAATTAATTCAACCTATGTTCAGCTTTTAAGTACATCTTCTAAGACATCTCAAATTCTATCAGGAAAGGAGTGCATATTGAAGGGATAGGAAGGACCTGCAGTAAAATCCAAACTCATTATGGAGGGAAAACCACCAGCAAAAAGAGATGATAGTACCTTTTTTAGAGGAGATGCTAGCTCTTGGAAGAGTGAGCAAGATCTCCCCTTGGGCTCAGGGGAAGGGACTCAGTGGGAAAGTATGTCCGCTTCTTCCAGAGGTAGTTTCATCAACAAGCATCACTTCCTTGTATCTCCAAGACCCATCATCATGGTTGCAATAACATCACTACTAATGGTATGTTCTCAAAGACACTACTAGTAGTGCAGTGCCAAAGGACATTAATTCAGTCCCAAGCTGCAGGTATCCAGATATGGCATCAGATGTAAAGATGAAGATAAAATTGCTGAAGGGGAGACTAGTCACAGCAAGACCCTGTTGTCACACTCTTAACGCAGTTTTTGGCCAATTTAATTGCTATTATGAGAGGACTCATAGGGTATACTATCAGTACACTTTCCCCTCTGTCCTCAGGCATTTTGGCCCTCCAAAAGCGATATCAAAGTCTCTCCAAGCACTTCAGGTGTCCTAGGGCACTCAGTTCACATTATGCATAAATGCAGCAGAAACATGTTTTCTGTTGCATTTAGGCCCTAAAACAGACATAGGAGACTTCTCAAGATTTAATGTCTGCCTTGAGTCAAACTAACCCATCAGAATAAGGTACAATGTTTAATCACTAGAAGAAGGGCAATCCAAGAAAATGGGAAGACTAATGGTCTAAATTTTAAACTTCGTAAATTGCTTCTGGAACTGTTTCCTGAAAAATGGGTCAAATACAGCTGGGAAGAGAAGTGAAGGATACTGATAGCATCCAAGAACAACACAGAACATACACACACACACAGAGTCACATACATAGAGTATGCCCTACAAAATGGGAGAGTGCCTAGAAAATCCTTATGCCATGATTAACCCCTACATAACTCAGCCTCTACAGCTCAGAGGAGGCCATCATAGTATTAAGCAAACATTATTATGCAGAACAACTCAGCAGATCTCTGCAGTCAGAAGGATGTTAAGGTCTCCTCAACTGTGTCTGAAATTTCACAAGTACATTTGAAAATCTGCTCTAATGCATTCATTAAGAGACTAGCAATGCCAGGTGTGAAAATCAACTGTTCTCAAAAAAATCCATTATTGAAGCTTTGTGGCCTGAGATGATCAGCAGCATTCAATAATTAAAAAAAAAAAAATCACAAATCACTATCTAACAAAGTGAAATGCAACTAAACAATTTTAAATGGGAAACAACATCTTGGCAAGTCACTTACAACAGCCCATTAATGAAATTAATTAGTTAAGGTATAAACAGTAAAACTTATAGTCAGCAAATTCAGACAGATTAAACTCTGAGAGACCAATGATGGTCTCTCATTGATGAAACTATTTTG